>NW_008666311.1:53794-81404 GCF_000695815.1 Acanthisitta chloris | reverse complement strand
TGGGATCCATGGCACAAGATGACAGGGACCTGGCAGAGAACTGAAATGCTTTCAGAAAAAGGCCACCCCTCAGCAGCCCTCAAACCTCCCAGCCACAAGACTTTCTTCTGTGCAAATACCTGACATTTACTACCATAGCCTGAATTTTGGGCTCCTCTTCTCGCTCCACAGCTCACTGCTGACATTTTAAGAGCAGTGATCCTAATCTCACATGATAAGCTAAATCCAAACCTCCTGAGGCTGCAGCCCAGAGAGCAAACAGCTCTGTCTTTCACCACTTGGAATCAGCCTTCTGGGTGCACCAGAGCTGTGCTGAACTATGCAACAGCTACAGTACAACCAAGAGCCTTCCCATAGCTCGCAGCCACCGGGCAGGCTGCAGGCATTGTTCAGACTCTGTCGCACAAGCAGGGCTCAGAGTGATGGATTATATTTCTGTAAAAAGCTGAGGGAGGAGGTAGCAACCATGGCAGGGACTGTGGTTGGTAGGAACTGGTCATAGCTGCAAAGCAGGAGATGGAGGGAGGAGGGGGCTGGAGCTGCATTGTGCTGTTAGGGCTGACACCCCAACAAACCAGAGCTTTGGAATGAATCTGGCTTTGTGTTTCCTCCTCCTTCCCACCCTCAACCACCACATTTCTCACGGAACAAAAATCCTGTCTCTTGCCCAGCCCTACCACCAGAGCACTAATCCTTGGGCTGTGGTGGTAGATTAAGTCTTGGGTCCTGAGAAAGCTCTTCCAAGGCACAGTGAAGATTTTGTTTGTGGCAGTCTAACCCATGTGTAGCTCACAGCTGCCATGTTGTGAAATTGTGCTTTTTCTTTTCTTTTAAGCAGCCCACACGAAGCAAGCAAAACAGGGCTGTTCCTATAGACTGTTCCTAATGGTCTGAAAAAAACCCCAGTATTTTTCTTGGCTTGTAGAGGAAAATGGTTACCTTGATTGAAACTTGGTTCTAACACACATTTCAGACAATTACACAAGCCTTCACAGAGGGTTTTTTTCCTTATTTTTTCCCTTCTCTACCCAGAAGTCTGCCTGGGATAGCTAAGGACCTCCAATAGCTTGCTACATAAAGGAGCTTTATCTCAGGTGCTAATGTTGTGAGCCACCTTTTATTCTTTGCCATACTGACAAAAGGTTAATGAAACAGAACTGGCATTTCATCAATGCCAGCACTGAAAATTGGGGACAGAGCTGCCATTAAAAATAACCAGATGCATGTGCTTCTATCCCTGACACACCGGTCTTGAAATATCTCCCTCTTGGGTTGTACAGCTTCCAAGGAATAGCAGGAAATTGCAATTGTTACACTGGCCAGAGAATGGATTTAATTTGTACTGTTTTATCCTCCCTGTTGGAAACCATCCTCTCTTTTCTTCCACGCCAGCTAAAAAGAAAAGAAAAAAATCCAGCAAACCCAACACATTTCTGCATGAAGCCTTCCATGCAGTTGGACCACAGCCTACTGTGAAGGCATGCATGCTTCCTCTGTCAAAGGTATGGATTGCTTCCCTTCTGCAGGGTTTGTTGGGACACATCCACATTGGTCATTCTACAGCAAATTTACAGCGGCTTAATTAAAGATAGTTTGAAAGTCACTGGTTGGTTAGTTCAACTGGTACACAAAGCTGGTGCTAGGGTTGTAGGTTGCTACAGGAAGGGCTGTTTCTTGGGATGAGAAGAAGCTGGTTAAAGGGGTTGAGTCCACACTCACTGGCCAAGCCAGGTGATTAGTTAAACAGTCTTCAAGAGGGGAATTAAACTGACTTTTGGGATACAGAGGAGGAAAGGAGCTGCAGTATGAGTAACATGTCAAAGCACCCAGGAGCAATTGTCCAAGCAGAGGCTCTGGAGCCTTGGCTGGTTTGGATTAGTTCAGCAAGCATCAGACTCTTACTAAGGCTACCACATTGTGTAAGCTAAGAGCAGGAGCTGGGCAAGTTACAAACATGTACACAATGGTGATGTTGCTTCAGCTGAAGGACAATTACTTGTTGAGCAACCATAATTCAAGTCATTTGATCTAATGTCTGCACAAGAAAGGGGTTTACATTCATTTAAGTCACCTGTTTTCCTTAAGTAGGTACAACTCTGGGCTATGCAGGTGGAAGGAGCCTTTGGAAAGACAGGTTGCTGGCCTGGATAGGTGAGAGAGATGAAAATTTGTCTATCATTGCTTTTCCCTAATAATTAATTTTTTTAAAAGATGAATTCTGTACTCTTGTGACATCACAGTGGGAATATCTTTGGTTCTGTTAAGACTGGAAAGATAATTGCAGTGATTGAGCTACAGAGGCTTAATGAATTACTGCTCATCAGCTGAGCTGTGGCAACTGACTCTGCTGTTGGACACACAAAGTACAGTGTGTTAGCTCACAGCTAATTTCAGGCACAATGAGACATAATGTGGTTACCCAGAGCAGAAGTTGGCCTGAACCCATAGGCTAAAACCCCTTTGCTTTTGAAAAGTACCTAGTCATGTTAATTGGCTCCAGCGGGATGGCTTTAGCAGCTTATCTGGCTGCAGAGCACAGTGATCCACAAGCTCACATGAGGACTGAGGGTGGTTCTAACTCAGAGACGTGCACTCCTCTTCCAGCCAAGCTCTGAACCCCTATCACAGGCCCTAGATCTGCACCAGAAGCAGTTTACTACTGACTCAGGAGGGAGAAAACATAAGAATGCGTTAACTGCACAAACCTGGGAGGTCTAAAGGAGGTCAGGGAGGAGGACAGCAGCTCTGCAGCGAGGCCATGGGAAAGCACTGGAGCAGCTCTGCTCCCGTGCTCCAGCCCCGAGGTGATGTGGCTGGAAGCAGATGAGAGGCGGCTGTCGAGGCATGGTGAATCACTCCTGTTGGGAGCAGTTCCCTCTTTCAGCAGGGGCTGTAGCCAAGAACTGAAGTGACTCACGACAGCAGCACGGGCTGATGGTGAGGCAGACAGAGGATGGCACAGCCCTAATCGATGCCTGTCATGGGGCCAGGCCACGTCAGGTCTGACAGCACCCCTGGGGCAGCAGCTTTGCTGCTAGGGCTGCCATTGCCAATATTATTGGCTCATTACTTGAAGAGACTTTCTGGCTATCTCTTCTGCCTCCTGAAGCTTTATTTTCTCTTCCTTAGAGAAGAATAGGAGCTTGCAGAAAACCTGCCCCTCCAGCTGCCTTCAGCCCTACCCTGTCAATGCAGAGTGTTGAAGGAGGGAGGATGTAGAAGTGAGAAGGAAGCAGAGAGCAGGAGTGAGAACATAGAATCATAGAATCAACCAGGTTGGAAAAGACCTCAAAGCTCATTAAGTCCAACCCTAAAAGCAACCCATGAAGCAAAGGAGGGAGAAGGGCTTACAGGAGAGAGTGCAATGCAGCAGAGGGACAGGCTGCTGGGTTGGGGCTGCAGCACCGTCACTATGCACTGAAATCAGGTGGTAATGCAGAAAGGGGTGAGAGGATGGGTGAGGAAGGAGATGAGAGCAGAAGTCCAGCAGCAGGGACAAGCACGGAGATGACTGTGGCTATGAGGCAATCTAGCCTGATCAGGCAATCAAACCTGATTAAGCTGTGCCCAGAGCTTCCTCTCCTCCTGCTGCCATACACACAGGTTATGCTTAGAGCTCAGAGGACCATCATGAGGGGATGCAAGCACAGATGGAGCTCTGGCTGCTGTTTCTCTGGTCTCTCTTGTGGGGCTTCTTGCTTGACATGGCCTGCAAAAATGCTCAGAAATCCTGCACACCTTTATAATGGTCTGGACAAAATTTCCAGTAAGAAAAAGAGGCCCAGGAAAACCTGGTTGCATGGTAGGTCCACACAAAGATCCTGGGCTTTGCTACCTGTCACAGTGCATTATGCTTCCCTGCAGCTGACCCTCACCATGGAGCAGAGCCACCTTCCCTAGCAGCAGGACTGCAGTCACAGACCTGTTTGTGTTCAGGAGGGCTCTTACCAAGACATCAGACAAACAGGGAGCTCTGGGAGGTGGGGAGGAGAGTAGGCAACTGTCAAACCCTTTTATAGCAGGTCCCACAGGAATTTGTTTTCCTCCTATTTTTAAGTTGAAAAGGATCGAGTTTCACTGCAGGAAATAGTTCCTCTCCTCCTCCCTCCCACCCACCTTTCTGTTTTCTACAGCACATTGGAAGAGCAGTCTGCTGTCTGCCTCAGGTTTCCAAGAATCAGGCAAACTGCAAGCAGAGTGCTTGTTATCTGCAGCCAGGGAAGCAGAGGGAGAGAGGCTGGAGAAGAGAGGCTCCTGTCTGCTAATGCTCAGAACCTTAGGGTGCATGTATTGGTGAGGTACCCCCTTCCCCATCCCTTTTGATCAGGTGGGGATTGTAACTGTGGTCTCAGAAGATGTTTCTGTAAAGCCCCTAGAGACAGGATATTCATATCCACGGAAGCTGCCCTGCCTTCTCCCCTAGCAGAGCAACATCACAGGAAGATCTCAGGGAGGGAATGCAATGACCTGCCCTCAGGGAATCTCTTCTGCACTGTATCACTTGCAGAGGTGGACATTTGCACCAGCACTCACATACAGGCCTATCTGCATTCCTGGTAGAAACAAACACATTCAGGCAGTGCAATGCTCTTAGAGTCTCCACGTGCCTGGGCTGTGCTAACATGACACGGATTCCTGCACATCAATGAATCTGCACATTGTTGCCAGTGCAAAATGGGCAGTCATGCATGGGGGCCCTGGGCAAATTGCACTCAAGCCATCAGACTCAAATCTGCAGTTCAGTTCCCAGCCTATCACCTAGGATTTAGAGCAGAGGTCTGGCTAATTGACAACGGCCTGATGGACATATAGATACCTTCTGATCCTCAGAATTCACAGCCCAGTGATTGCTCTCCCTTCCCCATTCTGCTGATACTGATCAGTTTTGTTCACCAGGCACACACCTACCCTTCCTGCACAGGCTTGAGGTGAGGCACAGCTCATTTCTCCCATTTCCTTTGCAGTGACAGTACAGACAATACCTCTTTTGTAGGTGCTTCTACATGCCTAGTGGAAAACCTATCGGAGACTAGCAGAGTTATATCAATAATCTCCTGTTTATTATTCCTCCTGGCATGGGATTTGCCATTACCTCTCTAGCACAGGCAATGTTTTCCATTCATCTTGTCTCAGCCAGTTGTTTGCTCGTTAGCAGTGGGGAGCTTCAGAAGAGACAAAGCTACAACTGATGGGAAACAGAAGGCCAGGCTGCTGCCAAAAGGGGGTTTCCTCAGGGATATTCATAGTCTTAGAAATGGTTATTGCAATCTCTTTCAGCAGTGGTTCTGCACACCTGTTAAAAAAAGCCTTGCCTTTGCTTTCATTGGGCCTGTCTGTCTGATGACCTTTGTTGGGCACCTGTTACTCAAACACTTTTTAGGTTCACATCCTTCCAATGTAACTGCTATTGGGTCAATAACTCCTTTCCACACCACTGAAGCCAAAGACTTACTCTAGAGTGTGCCAAAGGGCTGTCACTGGAGTAGGACAAACCCCCTCAAGTCTCATGGCCTGATATGTATTTCTGGCCTACAGAGTGATGTTAGTGTGGTTGCAAGTAGATTCAAGCTTGGGGTTAAAGTGCAGTAGCTCTTTCTTAACAGCCACGTACACAAAGAATTCCGTATGTAGTAAGGGTGCCCAAAGGCTGGGAGACCTACTTGGGAATGACTTCACACAGATCAAAGCACATCTGTGCTCAGATGTGTCTATCAGCAGGAGGTAGTGCTATCCAGTACAGAGTCTGAAGCAAGTGCTATTGACAAACCCACAACACAGAACTGCTGAGCAAAGTCCATCAGAGACTCATCTGCAGATACTTGTGCCAAGAAAATTTAAGGAGGTATCAGCTCACATTTCTTCTACTAGATGAGCACAGAATAACCAAGTACATGCATTGCCTAGGCATCACAAAATACGAAAGGGCATGTGAAATCTAACCAGGTTCTTGGGTTTTTCTGTGGTATAGAGCTTCACAAAAGCCCTCTCTGTTCATGCTACACACTGTTCCGCAGACATGGCCACTGCTCTAGAGCTAGGCATGTTCCATGGACATAAAACTTGAGTGGGACTGAACCTTTCAGTTTTCAGGAAGTCAAGTGTCACAATGAGAGTTACAGCAGTGAAGTTGCTGATGTGACCAGCCTTCTGCAAAATACTTTGGACTAGAAGATTTCTGCTATTCTTAGAGCATTAGTACCTTCCCTTTTCAGCTACTGGGGGCAAGTAGGATGCTTTGCTCTGAAGTTTACATGGTGAAAACTTGGAGCCCTGAAAACTGGGCAAGTCACACAGAACAAACTAAGGAGATCAGACTTGAGCTAGCAAAACAAACTCAGCTGGTAGAGGGAAGATGTGGATTAGAGCAGAGACAGAGCAAGAGTTCATCTGGGGAACAGACCACAGCTATCCTGGAGGAAGAAGGAACTTTTCCAGCCCTCCCTTCCCAACACTTTCACTGCAAAACCTCATAGCTTTTGACCTAGAACTGCCCTCTTCCTCCTCTACTCCCGCATGGACTGGCTGTCTGGGACATTATCTCAGCTCTGCTCAGATCCCACTAGGTTCTCTCTGCCCGTGCCTCCCAGGCTCTGGTAACAGATACCTCCAAGGCAGAAGATGAAACCACCACATTGTGGTTATTTCAGTTCCTTCCCTTTTGTCCCCCTTCAGGAGCCAGCAGTGGTTCCTGGAAACAAATCACACTGCCTGGCTGGGGTCCTCACCAGGGAAAGACCAACATTGCAGTGTCTGAACAACAACAAGTCCTGGACTCTCATTAGCAGAAAAATATTGCTGCCTCCATCACAGGGATTCATTCTTGGTAAACCCATGCACAATCAAGAGCTGCTTGGCAAGATTCACATCCCATGAGCACAGGGACAGTTCCTTCCCCACTCCTTGTGCCCTCCAAAAGAGTTGGCAAGGTGCTGCAGTCAAGCCTTTTGTATTTCACATGGGTCACTCTTTGCTCTGCCTTCCACAGAAATGGGCACAGAGCCTGGTACAGACCAGCAAGTCAGGGGCTACCCCCACCTCAGTGGGCCAGGAAAGCCATGCACATAAGGAAAGAGGCCCTGAGAAGAAAGTGAAGAATTTAGCAAGTTAGAGAAGAGAAAGAACAGGAAATGCTGCTGGCCAAGTATCTTCATTCAGAAGTTATTACTTTGTAAATAAGAGCTCCTGCTCCTACCATGTTTTTGCCCCTTGGCATCACAGAGGAGCTATAAATACAGATCCCGATTATGGCAAAGTCTGGGGAAGGTGCTACAACCTGCCTTGAAATGTGGGCTGGCACCCCTGATGTGCAGAGCAAGAATGTGCTGTTCCTCCACACAGGTCTTAGCATTTCAAGCCAGACAGAGGGAACAAATGCCCACAGACCTTTTTATCGTCAGGAGGGGCTGACAGGACCTCGTCTACATGGCTGCAAGTCCCAGAATGTCTTTCCATGAACACTTCCAGCATGCAAACCGCAAAAGAACATTTTCATCCCTGGAACACCACTGTGGCAGGAGACCATCCTGAGAAGGGACATCCAGGCTTGGCTCACAGCACTGTCCAGCCCTGAGCACAGCTTGTTTTTCCCCTGAATGCAGGAAAAGGTAGGCAGCAAGGGGCTAGATCCTCCCTTCAATTCAACCTTCAGAGCATCCACACAGTTCAGGGCTGCAAGCCCTGAAGAGGGAATGGGATCCCCAAGAGATTGGTAGAGGCACTTTGGAGCAATTCAGTAGTTTATCACCAGGCAGCTCATGGGTAAGAACACACCTGTAAATACCATGGGCAGAAAATCTGGCCTGTGTGTGTCTGTGTGCATGCAGTAGGTTCACACTGATAATGCTGTCTGGATTTGCAACTGTCTAGACAATGGGAAAATCAGCATCATGAAACTGGATAGTTTTGTGCAATGCCCAGCCAAATATCTGGGAAATATTTTTGTAATGGTTCTCCTCAGAGGGAGATATGAGCCTGAGCTGTCCATTAGAGATGCAACTCTTTTGTCTTGTGTTCTGTTGAGGGATAGAGGGGTTTTGCTGAGCCTGCTGGGCCTCATCTGCCATACTTTCCAGCCAGATGCTGGTGCTACTGTGGAGGAAAATAAACCCACAGCACAGGCATGGCAAATGAGCTTTCCCTAGGCTGGAGCTGCTGCTTTTCTGGCATGGAAAAGGAATTTCATCCTAAGAGCTAGAGGCTAGGACTGCATGAACAATGGTTTACCTCCAGAGACAAACAACCAGAGGCCAGTGTCTCCCCAGCCTATTTTACAGCCTGCAGTAAAGTCCACAGGATTTCTAGGCTGCAGGGTAAAAGCTCACAGAGAGCAAACAAAACTCATTCTGAGCCTCTTGCCTGGAGCCCCAGGAGCACAAGGCTTAGAGGTGTAAAGGGATCTCTCCTCCTCTTACCCAGGATAAGAAATTGCAGCAACCAGGATTGTGTTTATAGCTGAGGCTGTGAAGTGTTTTGGCTCCACGGTCTCTGAGAATGTCTCTCTGCAGAGCTGTAAGGCCAAGTCCTAGCATGGCTGCACTTGCTCCCGTAACAACCCTAGAAACTCTGGTCCATCCAAGCAGAGTTAGTACCAGCAGGAAAGCAGAGGGAGGCAGGACATGCCTTTCCTCAGATGACAGGTAAATAAGGTTCTTATGGCACCTCCAACCTGTGAGGAAATTGGAACCAGCTCAGACCTCAGTGGCATTTGTGAGTCCCTACACAAAGGTAACAAACCTGCCACAGTCAAGCCCTTCTCAGAAAGGCACCAAAGTTCACAAGGAGAGAACAACAGAGCCAGAAGTTTGGAAGGAACAATACACAGTTGACGAAAGGGAGAAAAAAAGCAGCTCCAAAGCACATGCTCTATTAATGACTCAGGACAATACATCAACACATTGCTTCTCTGAAAAGCTACAAAAAAGGCAGGAGAGACCAGACAACAGGCTACTTATGTCTTTAGAACAAAGATGTTATCTTCCCCTGGAAGGGAAGATCTGTCAATTCATCTTAGGACAGCAGAATTCAAGTAGCAGCTCAATATTATTGATGATTGCAGGTCACCACAGCAGCAGAGACATAGGATAAATGCTGAGTACTTCAAACAGCTGTCTTGAAAGATGTACTGAACACTCTTCTGAAGTCAGCAGAAAAAGGCTAAGTTCAAACCAGACATCAAGGGGATCAAAATGGGTGCTCTGAGCTGGTCCATTTTAAGGAGATGATGAGCACTTGGCAAAAATGCCTCAAAACCAATAGCCACTTTAGGGGAAAAGCTCTTAGCTCTTTGACTAGCCCTGATTTTTGATAAGGTGGCCCAATACAGTAGCACACATAATGCAGAGCAGCATCAGATCCTCTTAAATTTCCTACTTATGACATAATATTACAAAATAACAGCACCAGAATGTGAACATTTTTATGCTGCAGATTCTGTTGTTTGACTTTCCTGAGCTACTTCCTTGCTCCCATCCATCACATCACTGACTGGATAATTCCCCCCTCCCTCCAGTTTTTGTAGAAGTAATCTTTTGAGTTTTGTGAAGTTGATCTTGGCTCATGGCACACATCCCACATCTGTTTTCCTAGGCCTTACCGTTTGACGCAGAATGATTGCATTTTAACTTCATCCCCCCACTGCTACCGTCAAGCCTGAAAACAAAACTAAGCACTCCCACCACCACCAAGGCATACCTGATGTCTGGGAAGGCACATGTCCCCTCACCTCCTGGTACTGAATAGTGAGAGGTTACTGTAAGAATGTTGACTCGTATTTATTATTCTTTCAGATGATATGGTGTGAACTGACAGCATATGTTACATACAATTATTCTTTATGAGTGAGTTTTCAAAGCTCTCCTTTTGGTTCTTGTCCAAGATCCTTAAAAGCACATCATTAAGGATAAGCATGCACACAGATCAGTGGGATGTGACATACTCTGAAACTCATCATGTTGTTTTTGCTACCTTTTGGAAGCAAAAGTTAGGGAAACTGCCTATCCCCGTTCTTGGGCAAACTGCCACACACTTCCAGGAGAGCCTAACCTTGGACCAAAGACCTCACTGCTGCATGTCCCAAGGTGATCAGTGACTTTGCAGAACCATCCCCACAGACTTCAAGAGACAAACTTTCAGGTTGAAAGTCCTTGTTGAAAAGTTTGGTCTCTCAAGACTCAGACTTTCACAAACTGAAACTTTTAAAACTCTTCACCCTCCTTGAAAACAAGCTCTAAGCTTCTTAGCACCTCACTGAATTTCAGTAAGGGCAATTGGAAGAGAAAAATGCTGAGTTCAGTAAGGCAACATCTACATTTGAGATAGAACATGGTCAAGCAAGAGAACGTCTGTTGGGCATGTAGTCAAAAAAGCTCTGTTTGTCCTCTGCACATTCATGACCTTCAGTTAAATTTGGCTAGTTTTGTCTGGGCTGGATATGCTTTTTACCATTCTGCATCTGGTAAGACAGTTAATAATACTTCTTTCAGCATCATCTTTCCTGTGGTATTTTGCTTATTCTAATCCTGCTACTAGGCAGAACTCAGAAGCGCAGGAAGGTGAAAGTTAGAGGAAAGGAGTTTGTCCCAAGGGCAAAGCACTAAATCCAACAGAAAACATGAAGGTCATGAGTTAACAGCAATTCCATGCCAGGGTAACCCCCTTTCCCTGGCCCAGTTCTGAGCACTGCAGAGTTCTGACCATCTCTGCTTGGCTAACCCAAAAGCACCATGGCTACAGAGCTGAAACGGTGACACACAGCAAACAAGAAAAGAAAGAATAAAAAAGAAAAGGAAGTGAAGAGAAATTTTCAGTGCTGCTAGTTGGTAATTATTCTGAAGGCCCAGCAATGAGGAAAATAGCTTTCACAGGGTTACACCACTGTGATTTGGGAAAAAGGTAAAGTTTTTAAACTCTTGCACAGAGTAAGCTCTCTGGTTGCAATTAGGAAATGTTAGCTCAGTCAGGCATGGAGAATATTTCCTTGCCAACGTCCAAGTCTTGTTTTGTCTCTGATAATTCCACATTCTGCTTTTAAGAGACAGCTTATGTTTGATGTTACTGTGTCAATACATAAGGATCGATTGTGTCCTGGCATATTCTGACCCTTTAAAGAAAACAAAAAAGAGGAGGCAGATTTTTTTTTACTGGCACTTATTGAAGATGAAAATTCTTGGGTTTGTGCTGCACATTCTAAACCCTGTGACTTTTGCCATTGTTCTTCACAGAAAAGCACCTAGAATGCTATGCTGGAAACAAAGTTTGAAAGCTGGACTAGGAGCAAGGGTGCATCTGTCTTGCTTTTGTCCTTGCACTGCTTCTCTGAGCTGCTGGTCTTGCCCAGAGTTCTTTGGCCCACTGCAAGGTGTAATAGTAGTGTAAGGAACCGTGTTAGTTCCTTATAGCTCCTCACTCTATAAGAAAACCTGGAGTGGAGAGCAGTCATTCCTTAGAGATGTTCCTGCAAGGGGCTGTGTCAGAACATGGAAAGCTATCAGGCAGAACAGCTGCATTGGAACATCTCTCTCTAGATATGTTCTTGGCTGCAGCAAGGAAGAACTCGGAGAGATGGCTGTTGGATTGACATTTGGATGCATTTTAGTGCAGCATAACACATCAAGCCTCCTTGGAAGTGAGCCCTCCTCACTTCACCTGGTCCAAAGCTCCTTGTGTCCCCTTGCAGGAGGTGTTCCTTGAAGTCAGGAGAGCTCCAAGCCACACTGCTGCTTGTACAGGCTGTTCTGCTCCATCTTACTCATTCCCTTTGAACTTCTTAGAGTCACTCCTTGTCCCCACACCCAAAATAAAGATCCTTGAGAATGTAGGTGCATCTTGGAACAACTAAGAGACTCCGAGACTTTGTAAATATCAGGTACAAAGAGAGGGAAACTCATTTACAATGACCACCTGAGTGTAGCACTACACAAAATCCAAAAGCAAGAGAGTTGAACATTGCTTTTTTCAAACTATAGATGGGCCACATTAACCACAAAGGAAACATAAGAAGAGCTCATGCCTGGAAGTAATAAAACCCATTTGCATAACATGCACAGTGCATTCAGTGCTAGCAGGAGGTGCTGGGGACCTTCTTAGTCAATGGGAGTGCAAACCCAAAAGCTTCTCCCTAAAGAGGCCTGGAAGCACTTCCTCAGGGAAGGTGAGTCAGTGTCCCATCACGGGTACCATTTCACCTTTCACAGAGTCAACCCAGTTTTCAGGTGACCCCTGCAATGCATGACAACCATTTTTGAGATACCAGAAGTAGACACACAGAGGAAATTCATATGATCCATACAACTACAGAAAGTTTTAACCTCCTAAACCTGTGCTGGTGGTACAACCACCGAGCACAGAGCAACATCACAGGCTGAAAACTGGAGAGCTGCAGTGATAGAAACTGGTGTAGCAAAACCAGTTCTGCTCTCTGCACTGGCATCAAGGTTGCCAGCACAGTTTCTCTCCACCACTGCACAGAGTATCCCTCACACCTGCTGAGGTTGCAATAAATCCCAGGTATTCTCTGCTGCAGGCATCACTCTGGTGCTGATGGATAGAGTCAAGAGAACTTAAACAAAGCCACCCCATGAGTCATAATAATTTATCCACTGTGTCACCCCTTTTTCAGAGGATGACATGACTAAGCATGGATACATCAGTGCAGTAACAGATAGGATCATCCAAAGCCACATCCTCACACACTGTTGCCACGTGTCACACCAGGGCACAAACCTTCTCCTTTACCATAAATAATAAGGGCCTGTGTTTTTTGGAGCAAGGGGAGTGTGGCTGAGGTTCTTCCTTTGCTGACACACCACAGTGCTGAGCTGCTGTGGCAGGCACCAGAAGCAACAAATATAAAGTCAAAGGCATTAAAATCTAAGGAAGGGCTGGAGAAACCCAAACTGAGATGTCATAATAACATAAGCCAGAATTCATTACCCTTATAACCAAAAAGAAACTATCAATATGCCAGATTCCACCCATAAATAGCTATAGTTGAGGGTCTGAGTTTATAAAACATTGAATGACTTACCATATGTTGCACTGGATGGTTTTGGTCGGAAGTCCACAACGGATGCTTTACACAGCAATTTCTCCTGTTGAGACAAAAACACAGAGGTAAAAACTGCCTTGCCAAGCCCAGAAGATAAGCACAAAGACACATTGTTTTAAATGACAGGGGAGCAGAGTGTGCTGGAACACGTAAAGAACAAAGCAAATACAAACTCTTGGGGTGTTTAGACTACAGCCTGTCTGCCTTTTCCCAAGTTGGGTCGAATGAAAAAGCAATTTACAGCGAGTCCAGGATTACTGCAGACATGCCAGAGAGTCCCAGCTGCACAGAGAGTTGTTTAACCTGGGACACGCAGCTCATTTACAGGTAAAGCTTCCAGGTGTTTACAAGGCAATGAGGAGATGTAGCTCAAACAGTGTGGTAGCAAGGAGTTGGCTCACAACAGCTGACTCTTCATCCTGTTTTCCCCCATCTCCTGAGCTAATGCCCAAGACTCTTGGCAAATGGGTCCCACTGCACTTTCTGCCTGTCTTGCATAGCTTTATCCCTGAAGATATGGTGAGGAAGGGCATGGTCAGCAGGAGATACTGCAGGTTTTCCCTGGCTGTTTCTCTGCCAGGGATTTACTTAGTTCCTGTGCCCTGAGCATCTCATTGACCACAGAAATGGGTCTAATATCCAGGTTTTAAACTTGTAATTGCCTGGACTAGATTCCATAGGTGGAGGTGTGTAAGGAGCATGGAGAAACAGTTCAGACACTATAGATTCTCCACACTGGTTGCCAAGCAGGTTAATCCTGTTGCCTGTGTGGGAAGGGTGAGTTGTCTTTGTCACAGAGGACTTGGAGGCAGATGAGATTTGGAGAAAGGGAGAGCCAAGGGTGACCATGAATGGATTGTGGCACAGTGATGGAGGTGAGCAGAGGCTCTTAGGAATTGGGCTGAAGTTCTCCTCTCCCAAGAAGGCTCCAAGTATTTTGATCACTCTGGGACATATCCTCAGGATATTTGCCAAGCTTATTGAAACAGACATGAAGAACCTCTTTGAGGCAAGTCCCCAAGCTTCCCAGCTCTCAGACAGCTCTGCCTCACCAGCTCCTGAAGGTCTCAACCCAGCAGTTAAAAGGCACTAGGGGAGCAAACAGCAATGGCTTTGTGTGACATGGAGGGCTGAGGAAATTTGAAAGACAAATTATTCAAAATAAAAAGCAGTGCAAAAACAGATTAGGAAAGTACTGTGCCGTGACTATTAATGAAGCGATAGAAAATATCAATCACTCCTAGGCCTCTGAAGCTTGCTGTGAGAGAAGAATTAGGAGATTTTATGTTCCAAGTACCAGGAAACCACAGGGCCCTGGTGCCTAGTTCTCAAAAGAACACTGAATCACAGGGAGGAAAGCAGAGTGCTGCAAAGAGCCAAGGGTAGAGTTTAAAAATAGCAGCTTTCAGTTTTGCTGCTTTTTTCTTCTTCTTAAGTGCCTGGATATAGGATCATGTCAGAGGGTGGATAAAGAGAGCAGACCAGCCCCTGTGGAGAGAGAAGTGTTTCTGAATGCAGTACTGCTCATTTTGCACTCCAGCTCTTCCCTTCAAAGGAACTACTCTCTCCTGATCCTCCTGCCTGCCCAGCCCAAGCGAAGGGCACTGGGGGAGCAGGGACTGGGCAGCTTAACAAGCCCATCAGTGTGTGCAGAAACCAGCACAAATGAGCAAAGCCAGGGGCTGAACGTGTGATCAGGCCTGAACCATCCCCTTCTGGACACATGCAGGGCCAATTTCCCATGGCAGTAAGGACACTTTTGAAAAGCTGTGCAAGGAATGAGATTTACTGACATGTTTGTGCTGATGCTCTGGATCTGTGCACAAGGAGAAACCACATCTGGCTGCTGAACACTGGCAAATGTGCTAATCCAAGAGAAAGGATATGTGAGTTCTGATGCTGCTCCAATTTTCCAGCCCCTCGGACTGCCCCTCATGCACTGCTTGAAAAACCTCCAGGCCAGAGTCACAGAGCCTACCAGGGCAACCACATGTGGAAGTTGGGTGTCAGTACTTTGGACAGGCAAAGGAGACAGAGAAGCATCTCCTGAAATGGACAGTAAAGTTTCAGTTGTGCAGTGGAAGTGCAGTGATGGTTTTAAGGCAGAAATGGGCAAGGGCTGCAGAAAGAAACAAGATCTCATCCAAACAGATTGAAAGCCAGATATGCCTTTAGGTAGCTGATCTTAGAAGGCAAAGGTCCTTCCTTGCAGAGAGGCAGGATGCCCCCTTGGGCTTTGCTTTGTCTGTGGAAAGGCACAGCTGATGCTCTCCATAAGGCTGTCTGCATCTGACTCCCCAAGGAGCTCTGCTGTATCTCATGACTCACTGCTCAGAGGATGCTCTCAAATCTATAGAGGAATAATTCCTGCAGTAAGGGCAGCAAGTGCAGGGAGCCACATAAACCCTCTTTTCCCAATTAAGCAAGCAGACACATAAACCCTTTTTCCTAGCCAGCTCAGGGACAAAACAGTCAAGTTTTTCAGTGCTATAAGCTGTGACTGAAGTGGAGGGTGGGGGAAGAGAAATACTGGCTCTGTCACTTGGGTAATAGGAGCACAGAAATCACTTAAACTGCTACCAATGTATTGCAAGATTGAGTCATTGCAAGTTCAGTTTCTCCTGTCACTAGCAAGGACTTCTAGGCTCTAGTGTTGAGAACAACCAATTATCACAGAGTCACACAGCATTCATTAAAATTCAAATACAGTTTAAAAGCAAGTGCTTTAAAGTACTGATAATTATGCTGACCAAGTCCTAAAGGAACATTTTTACTTTACAAATATGCAGAAAAATCCTGAACATCTGGAATCTGAAGTATTTCCTTGTAAAGAAGTTTCCACTGGAATGTCATCTGTTCTTGCTGTTATTTGAGATAGATTGCTGACACAACCAACTGGACTCCAGTGACCTGTGTGGCACAGAGCTTTTCATTCCTGTGGCTCATAAAGTGGCCCAGGAACCCAGTAGTGCCACAGACCAGTGTAATTGCCTCGTCACATGCTGTTGAGCGGCAAACATCAGAAAAGCTGCTTGCAGGGAGATAAAGAGTCACACATGTCCTAGAGATGCTCCAAGAGACACCCAAAGTAACTTGCTCTCACTGTCCTTCCAAAGGACCAGCTAGAATGTACTAGGAGCAAATCTAGTAGTGCAGTGTCCTCTGAGCAGACCTGGAAGCTTTTATGATGTGAGAAAGTCTTTAAAGCACAACCTCAGTTTCAGTTCACCCAGTGCTTCCCTCCCATTTAGCCTTGCAGGTACAAACAGCACCGTTAGCCCAGCTGGCCTGGGATTTTCCCTTGCTCAGTTTTCAGCAGAGATTACTGCGACTGCTGACAAAAGCAGAGTACAAATACCCTACAATGCAGCCCTAAGGGTAGAAGAGCTCTCACCAAATTGCCACTCCAGGGACTCTCTTGTAATTTCTGCACCTATAAAAGACTGGAACATGGCAAAGCTGTCATCCCAGTACAGGAAGGCAATTCAGAACAGGAGCAGGAGACTTCACACAATATTCCCCTCTCTTAAATGCAGATATAGCAGGAGATTGGAAAAACAGGTGGGTTTTCCTCTGAGAAGAATATATACCAGGGAGCATTCTAAAAAGCCAGGGCCAAGATGAATTAACCTGACCAACTACAGTAAACTCACTCTAAAATACAGGAAACACGAAGCAGTGTATTTTCTCATTTGTGGCTGGGAAGACAAATTTGCCATCAAGCTTCTTTTGCAGAGCTGTAGGGGAGTGCTCAAGGAAATATGCTGCTGCATCTGCATCTGCCATTGCACCCTCCTAGCACAGATCCCAGAACCTGTACTTTTTAGCCCTCAGCAGTTGTGAAGTACCAACAAATACACATACTCAAGCCTGGGGAGTTTTCTGTTTTACAGCTGGAAGACTTCAAAAGGTTTCACAAAGGCCAAAATGAAAAGGCATTTGGATGTTTCCTAGACAAAACTTCGTTGTCTCCACAGTGCAGGAAGTGCGGATGCTTTGAAGACAACCAACCAACCACATTCATTGAGAAATGGTGCAAGACATCTTTGAGTTTGTCTTTGCCAATTCTTTGACCTCACCACAGCGACCAGACAGAGCATGCCGGAAAGCTCTCAATACTTGGGAAAATAGTGGCACCATTCTACCATCTCTCATCCAAAGCAATGCACGAACACATTGTACTTCTGGAATAATTCTGGCCCTTGGCTGCATTTTGGGGCTATAAATGCAGACAGCAGTGGAGGGGACACATGAGAAGAGTAGAGGAAAACTGGTGGTAATGATTTTTCCCAGAGTCCAATACAGCTGCTACAAGGAACAAGCCCTGCACAAGGAACACTGCAGCACGCTCATGCTTTCCAGGTACACCCTGGATTGAAATCCTGAGGGATTTCTGTACCCCTTAGTGCTGCAGAGTAGGTTTTCTTGGGGTTTCAGAGATCAGCAATATAAAGTTGTTTCTGAGAGAATGACACTGTTAAGCTATAGTGTGATAAAGCAGCAAAATGTAGTGTCTCTGGCACAACTAGAAACAACAGTTTTTTGTTATGACAGAAAAAAAAAAGCCACCACCCTCTCCTAACACATCCAGTGTAAGCATTGGTGTAACCCAATACTTTGTAAGCTCAGGGCTAGATGCTGCATGTTTAGAAATGCTGAGGCAGAAAGAAAAGACCTTTCAAGGAAATGGCACTTGTATTTTCCTTGCAACTTCTCTGTGTATCTGAATTACAAAGGGCTAACCTGAAGTAACCTGAGTATTCTAATCAAGGATTGTCCATAAACAATCCTACTAAAGTTACAGATTTTTCCAATTCAGGTTTGATCAGTCTTCTGGTACCAAACTGTCAGTTGTCTAGCATCTTCTGTGCCAAATATAAGGCAATAATGAATAACTAAACATCTCAAATCTCCTTTCTCTGCATAAAAAACCCTTACCCAAGACATTTAAAATACCTTTATCAAAGAACAAAGCTCCAGTGGAACCCTGTTAAGAACAAATTTGCATTGAGAGCAAAGATGTGGATGTCCAGCAGAGAAAATCAGTTCAGTCATGTTTTGATGCAGGAGAATTCTCACATCACAGCCTGGTCCCAGGATAACCAGTGACAAAATCCTTTTTGTAATAGGCTCAGTGGTTTGGATCACATTAATGCCAGCAGACACTTGACCTGGCTGTCTTGCCAGCTCCCAGGTTCATGCTTTCCTCCTTTGATCATTAGATATTTGAAGGAAGAATATCTCATTCCTCTCCTGTTTTCAAGAAAAAAATCCCCTTGAGAAGCTTTCTCTGTTCTCTTCCCAGTTACACTTCCAGCTGGGTTTTGCCTTTGCATTACTAGTTCTGTGCAAATCCAGGTCAACTCTGAAAATAACCCCCTGGCATTTTAAAAAACATTTCAATCTGATTTTAGATGGAATTCTGAACCTTTCCAATAAAATATTTGTGGTTGGCCAGGGAGATCCTACAAATCATGTTGTTTCTATCCCTGGATTGGATGAGAATTGCAAGCATCAATTTGCCAGATGATGTAAACTGTGTTTTCCACATAAACATGCATTCAGATGAGTTCTCTGCTAACAGGAACTCACCAATAGTAAAATTGGCTATAAAACTCCAGCATCAGGTATTTTGTGAGCCAAATCTCTGAGATCTTAAACAAAATGAGTGCCCATTGCCCAGGCCTACAGAATAAGACAAAATCACTGCAAGGAGCTCACTTCACTCTCCCTGCACTGAAGGGGCTGGAGCAGCAGGAAGGTCCTGGTGTCAGGCATTGCAAGGCAGTCCCTGTCCTCAGGAGTTTGAGATCTAAACCAAACTAAGCAGAGAATACTCCTGATTTGCCTTTTCCTATGCTGGAATATTTCAGATGAATAAAGCTGCAGGTTTTGGCAGGCAGTATCCAGCTCGGAACAATTTGCTTTGTATCCAGACTGCTTAAAAGATACCAGGGTGAATTCTTCTCATTGATTTTTCTTTGGGAAGAATCCCAGGATTTAACTCCATTTTTTGATTGCATCTTCTAACTGTGCCAGACAAACATCCATCCAAAGGAACAGCATTACCTCTAGCAGGTCCTTTGGGACCTACACTAATGTTGATAGAGTTCAGGCACCTTCTGTTCTTGTTTCTCCTCCAGGACCATGTGGCCACCATAATCCAAATGGGAAACAACACTTTATGTGCACTCAGGAGCAAGCCTGAGTTACCACTGTTACGACATGACATCAGCATGGCCCACACCTGTACTCCTACCATGGTCTGGAGCCCTGAGTCTCCCCCAGGAACCCAAAACAGTTGCTTATGTCTAATTTATGTCTCAATTTTACTGGGGAATTTTCCATCTGCACTTCAGGTGGAACAATATTTTAAGCAAATATGGATGACTGAAGAGGCAAGTTAAGGGAAGGCATCCAGTAGCTGGATATCAGGTCCATTACCTTGTATTAAATATTAAGCTCAGTGTAGAAAACCAGACAATTATATCCTGAATTAATGATGTTCTTTATTCCATTTATTGGAGTATGGAGGACACTTAATCATCACAGCATTTTAAATCAGAGATGGCATCAACAGCTCAGCTCCAAGAGTATGTTATGGAAAACACAGAGATGGATTGAGTAGCTGGAAGTGAAGAGTGTGAATGTGTGAAATGCTGCAGATTTGGTAATAATAAAGTTATATGGCCTTGATTGCTCATTTGGATACTAATGATCCAGCAACACTTTGTCTTAAGAAAGCATAAGCAAGTCCCCTAAGGTAAGTTTGGGCTGGACCTTGTGTAGGATCTGAAGGAACTTAAGTTCTTTTCTTTTTGTAAAAGTTTGCTAAATTTTAAAGCAAACGTCCAAATTTTCAGCTCAAGCAAAACAAGAAAACGTCCTGGGGATTTCCGAAGCTCTTCTTTTTTTTTGGCAAAATGTAGATAAAATAATAAAAGAGCTGAAGATGAAAAAAATGCACTGTTAAATCTGTCTGAAAACAGGTTTCAAATTTTGGGGTTTTTTAAACCCAGAGTGGTGAATTATTTTTCTAGAGTTCAACACTGAAAATTAAAGAAACTTTTGCAGGAAGTTTCAGCAGTGAGAACCCTACCTTATGAAATACAGGGAATAAAACATTAAAGAGCTACAGTAGGACACCCAAGGTATCTCCCCTCTCATTATTCTTTCATTTTTCTACTTCCTAATTTTGGGCTCTGTGAGTGGCATCTTTTATAGCCATAGGAGGAAATGGCTCCCCAGGCATCATGCAGGAATGAGGATTTTCCCCGGAACACCCTATCACTCCTTTAGGTCCATTTCTCAACCTTAATCACCTCCAATTGCTGTGGGTTCTAAAATTCAGTCGACTGGAGAAAGAAATAACTGCTCTGCCATTTCCTGCAGCTCTGATTTTCACGCCTTTCATGGAACAATTTCACTGACTTCACAGGAGCCTATCTGGATTTACACCTGTGCAAAAATGAGGCAGGAAAACCTGACCCTTGGTGTGGAATATCAAGTTCATAAATGTGTTTTGTATCTCCAAGAATCTCCCCATCTCCAAAGGTGAACAGCTGTTGCTATAAATCAGACAGTCTGAACCAGCCATTAGAACTTCATCCAGATGATTCGTTAAAAATATACAAAGGCAACGTTTTGGAAATAAAAATCTACCCTCATGTCCTCAGGGACACCTTCTGTTAGAGAAAAATCTCATAATTCAAGGCTAAAATTAGTTCACTTTAATGCTTTTGCAGGGGAGCCATGATAGTCAGGACTAAAAAGGCCTGTTAGATGACTTAAGGGATCCCAAACATCTGGCAATTTGGTACACACTGGGTTGGAGACATCTAGCATCTATTTCAGCTTCTCCGTGGGTGTAGCTCTGCCATTAGCTGGAATGGCTGTATCTAGTTCAGTTCCCATCGACCATTTTCTCTGCCTGAATAGCAAACACTTGCTAAAGTGTCGAAACAGCTGGCAGAGTTGGCTGTGTATGAACAAAACATGCTCTTGTTTCTGACCACAGACTGGCCTTTAAGTACCGGCCGCGATTGCCAAAGGCTCCTCTTGGCTTTTTGGATGAGACCAGGTCACCCAAGATGTAGGAGTTGGCTGTGTTAAGGGTTAGTTCTTGGAGCTCACTGTCAGGAGGGATAAAGCTTTGTGTAAGTAGAGGGGAGCAGGATGAACAGCTCCATTTTATTAGCTAGGAAACTGAGGCACAGGAATGTTAAATTATTGGTCTCTGGACATTTCCCAGTGAAAGAGACTCATGTTTCCTTTTCCAAAGGAAATGCCAACATGCAAGTCTTATCTACACAGCACTCAGCAAACAGGACAGGGCTGCTGGACTGAACCTCCTGCTGCTGGGGATGGTATTTATACAGATACCTGTGCTCCAGGGTCACTCTGGCACCCAGCTTCCCTGGAACTCCAGGAAGTCCACATCATCTCCTGCTCATTAGTAACTCCCAGCTCCTTCAGTACATGGCATGTGTCTTCTGCTCTCACACACACCAAGAGCATAAAATGCAGCTCAAAGGGACAAGATGGTTGGTTAGCCCTGCACTGACCCCTGAGCTGTTCCCAAAGCAGCAGTTTCCTCTACCTTCATCAGGTCCCTCCTTAGCCCTGAACGGAAAGGCCAAGTCATGGATCTGTTCTGTTAGGCACTGCCATTTGTCTTTCTAAGGGTACTGGAGAGTTAGACATAACAAGAACATGGAAAGTCCAATGAAACACAGAGCTCTACCTTGAACCTCCAGACAGTCATACAGAGTAACAAACTCAGCATCTTTCACTCAATTCCTAATGCTCTTCTGAGACCACGAAAAGGAACTTAATGATATGCTGGAAGGGATGAAGTATTAGCTATCAAAAACTAGACTGAAGGAACCAAGAGACTACGTTATTTTCTCTTTGATGTATGCTTATGTAAATTCAAATAAATATGTTTAAATGCAACCTGTCTTCAATTCTAGCACAGCTTATTAAATCTATTTAAGTGAGACAAGCTAGGCTGCATGGAATGCCAGGAACTCCCCAGACATTTGGCTTCCTACTTAATATGATACTCTATGATTACACATACCAGAGCCTTTCATTCAGGCATTTTAATTTACAAATACTTTTTACATTTTTTAACACCCCTGTGGACAGGCATTAAGAGCCACTTTGTTCAAGAGTAATCAATCGGAGGGAGGAGAGCAGCCTGTTTTGCTCCAGATCACGCACTGAAATACTAGCAGAGTTTGGAAAACTCCCTTCCATGTCACTCAGAAACACAATTTCCATTAACAGCAGACACATTCTCTTAATGCTGGGCCAAATGCTTCAAGCAGAGAGCAAGCTTAGCAGCGAGCAGGGCATGGGATGCAAATAGAGACCAACCTCTCCAAACCAGCCACAGTGAGGACACCCATCAATCCTCCTCTGCCAAGGTCACTTACCAAGCAAGTGCTGCTCTCCCTGGTGCAAATCTGTCAGGTATTTCCTCCAAGTCTCTTCCCAGGGCCAGGTATCTGTCAGGGAAACAAAAGGCATTGCTAAATGACATCAACTCAGTCTTGTGTTTTCTCAGACATCATACAGCAAACTTGCACACTTCTATACAGTCCTGACTCCTTCAGAAAGACTGACAACCCATTGCTCAGCATCGCCTGTCCTTGTTAGCTCTATTATTTCTGGAGTTTTTAATGCCCTTTAATAATGATTTGCATCTCTCACAGTCCAGAGATGAGGTCTGGTGAAGTCCAGTCTTTGGGGCTCGCAGAGCTGAGAGAAATCTGCCCAGCCTGATTAGTATCAAGAAGCACAAGTTCCAGTAAGATACTTACCAGAGCCAGCCACAGGGCACCAACTCCTCTTCTGCTGAGCCCCCAGATAGTCTCCATCACTCCCCAAACACTCAGAAACACTTCAGCTAACAATTCTGAGCCTTCAAAGCAATAGCTAAGAAGAGACTCCCCTTCAAATGCAGGTTTTCAAACACAGGACCAACAGCCAAGTACCAGCAGGACCCCAGCTCCCATTGCCACCTTTGTCTCACACCTGCAGGACATGTGCACTCAGGTGGAGCACAGCTGCCTCTGACAGCAGGCAACACTTTTCCTGTCAGGCTGCTGCCAAGGGCTCAGGACACACAGACTTTGAGTGAAGGGCAAAATCTTGTTGTGGCAGAAACTAGAGACATATTTCACATCCAAACCAAGCTGTATCTGTATTCCTTCACGTGCTCTTTGTAAGTGGAGTGTAATTACACACCCAAGGAAGCCTCTGCCCTCCCTAGGAATGGAGAGCACCTCCAGCTTCACACTAGAATTACCCAGGAGAGACTGGTCAAGAGGCCTCTCTGGAGAGGTCAAATTCAGGTAAATGAGCCCCATGTGTGCTGATTTAGGACCACAGAGCACCATCAGCCCCCAGGCATCAGAAGCAAACCACCTACCAACACTTTGCTTAGGTTTTATAGTGAGAGGGTAACCTAGCTGCAGAAAAGAAGAGGATGAACCAAAGGTGAAAGCTGCATCTGTAGGAAGTGATCTGTGCTGCAGCAGCAAGAGCTGGGTGATAAACAGCCCTGGGGATGGCTCAGAGCAAACCTTTCACCAGCATCTTTGTTTGCAGGCCTGTTCCTTGCAGTGTTTTAGTGGGATAAATCCAAAACTGCCATCCCTCCGTGTAAATAAAGGGATTTGTCGTAAAGCTAACAGATCCTGCTCTGAAGTAGTTCCCCAGAATATGAAGTGACAATGAGGTGCCTAAGAAAATAACTTTCCCATTGCTTGGGAAAAAAACCACTCCTAGGATGGTAATTTTACAGCTGTGATTGATATAGGCTTTGAAAGAAAACAGGAGGCTGAAAGACTCTGTGCATGGTCTGCACAAGGAGAACAAAGACTAGAAATAAAACTGAGGTATTTTTTAAAGGTCTGTATCTTACCCTCAATTATCAGCTTGGAGGTGAGCTGCTGGAATGGTTACAGCCAGCCAGTTGCTCTGTGAGAATCTAATATATGCCTGGCAAACAGGGAGACATAAACTAGTGCTTTTTGCCCACCCAGGAGATCATCCTAACAAGTTGGGTCCATTGTGCATTCCCACAAACTCTTCAGGTGCCACTCCCTGGCTGCCCCATCACTGTGAAAGGTGATTGGACTTTTTTTTTTTCAAGTGCTTCCCTTGAGAATTTTTACAGTTGTATTGTACCCAAAAGGTTGGAGCAGAGAAATATGAGCCTTTGGCCTCCAAAACCCTGGGACTCCATGGGAGTTTTGCAGTTCATTTACACTGCAGTATGATTTGCTGCCAGGTTTGAACCCCCAACACCTCCCACTGCTATCCTTCTGGATACACAGCTTTCTCCTACCGTTTCCCCCATCCTTTCCCGTGGGCTTGTGAGAACAAAGCAGCTCATGTTTGACAAGTGTGATCGTGTCCAGTGATGGAAAGCATTTACCCCATGGGTCAGTCCCACTTTCCTGGCCCAGCCCACCAGCTTTCTGCTACTGACTATGGTATGTTAGGTAGAAAATGATTGCCACTTTTTGAGAACTGTATTCTCTCACAACCAAAACAATGATGGAGAGAGAACAAGCAAGCTGAGTTCATGAAGAATACACTGACTGCTCTTTCCTCTTCATGTCACTTCACTGACTCCAAGGCAATTGCAACAGCACTGAAGGTGGACTCATCCATCCAGGGGAAAACAAGGCTTCCTTCAAACCCTCTTTTATTTACTCCAGTCAGCTGTGCTGAGTGTATCGATTCAATCAGCTATTTCCTTAACCATAAAACCAGATGTGCACCGTCACGGCCCATCTACAGGGACTGAATCCATGCCATTTAGAAAATGCAGAATAAAACTAAAAAATCCCAAGAAAGCTGAGATATGCTGATGTTTGGAGCTCTCAGAGTTTCCTAGGTAGATTGCTTTTTCTTTAGAGTCTCATTTATTTTTTTTACCTCCAAAGAAATGCTGGTTTAGCTGCATTTCTTGGAAACAGTGTTGAGATCCAATGGGTTGTTACGGATGTGAATTCTCAAGGTAGAGGATAGAGGGAATGTAGTATTATCTTTGCTTCTGGGCATCAGCAACTTCTGCAAGCAATGTGGTGCAGTGCGTGTCATTCCTTGCCGAGGCAATTAATTAGCTTGGTGCCTGATGAGAAGAACTGTTCAGCTTAGAAAAACCACCGGAGTCCTTTGGACTTCGGTTTGCTCTGGGCATCTGGGTAGATGTGTGAATTAGGGAGGCTGTACTGCTCAGTTTTCCTCTGTTTCTTCTCAGGTCATGTTCTGTTGCTTTCCTCTGTACTTCCTATGGACACTGCTACCTGAGGCAGGTCACTGCACCAGTTCCTCTTGCAAAGAGTCACCTAGGAAATACGGTTTGGCCTCATCTCTGCTTTCAGTACCACCTACTAGTCTCCAGCTACCTATTCCCTAAGGAGCAGAGGAAAGGAAGGATCCCCGTGGAGGATTGTGATGAGTTCTGTCTGCTGGATCTCCCCTCCACTTCAAAGGATGCTGCAGGTGATGCAGATGGGTCCACACAGCCACAGTCTAACAGCCTGCAGAGCCTGCCCATGTGCTGCTCTTGCTGGGATGGAGACACAGGGTAAGCAAACATCTGCACTGAGGGAGGCCATGCCCCATCTGAGCCTGCAGCTACAGAGAGGAGTCTTTGTGCAGGAATGGGCTGGGATTTGCTGGCTGGAGGGTTCTTTCAGCAATGCAGCTGTAATATGCTACATGCCAGATTGTAGACATTCCTGGGGCAGCTTTCCAGAATGTGAATAAACTTGGGATATATGTATAAACCAGCATACAATGTGGGCTCTGAGAGGCCTGGAGATAGCATGGCATTGCCTTTGTACACTTACAGACTGAAGAGGTTTCTCCAAGCCCAGATGTCCCCTTTAATTCCAGTACCCACATGTGCTGATCAATTCTTGCTCTATGTTGGAGAAATTATCTCAGAATGTCACACGTCTCCAATGCACAAAGACTCACTCTGATTGCATTGTCCCTTGGCTGCCCACACAAGATAACATAGCTGTGAAACACCACAAATACCACCAACAGGGAGGCAATGGGAATGTGAGACCAGGCTGTGCTACTCAGGAAAGCCTGAGCAGGCTGCAGAGTCTCTGAGTTGGTTCGTCCTGAGGTCCCAACACAAGGGTAGAGTCACAAGTGATTCACTGCATAGGAAGTTTGTTTTAGAAAATGAAGTATTCAAATTCTGGAATTACTGAACAGCATTCAGGCAATCCATATTGTAATGCCTACCTGTCCAATGTGCACATCAGCCCTATGTCTGGTCCTGTGCCATTTAACATGGCCTGGAAAAAACCACAGAGGGGAAATAAGGCATCAGAGACAAACACTCAAGAGAGACAAAGTGTAGACCCATCTCCAACAGCTGAACACTCTCAGTCTCTAGGGGAAGATGACTGGCCCATAGATATGGTTTCCTATGGCTTAAGGGCCCTCAAAAGAGTCAGTGAGGTCTTTCTGTTGATACCATGCTAATGCCTGTATGTAATTGAGCATCACTAATTAAAGCCAAAAGTAAGAGAATATTTTCCTAAGACGACTTGATATTTTTCCTCCCCTTAAGAGATTTTTCTGACATCTAAAGAGTAGAGCTCTGTGTGGTCATGGGAACATACATAAATTAGCCTAGAGGTGACTTGTGTCCCTGTCATAGCTGTCACAGATGCAGAAAGAAATAAGTCAAGAGGAACAACAAACTCTGGAAACTCAGTTGGGTTTGAAAGCAGGAAGACATTGTAGGTACTGTTCTGCTCCTGACCTGCACCTCACACTGTACTATTTTGTGTGTTGTTCTTTCTCTTCCCCAGAGAAGACAGAAACCAGATCTTGAAACATTCACAATGAATTTCCAAATCAATAACATGTGAGACTTTGTCTAAAAGGTAAAGTTGTTGTAAAAAATCAATGTCAGAGAGAATGCTTTGCCAGTTCAATTATACTTGCTCCTCTCAAACTGACAAAAAAAAAAAAAAAAAGAGAAGAGAAAAAAGAAAAAAGATGTGGGTTTATTTCAAGCCCAATAAATGTTCCTTAGACTAACATCCCAATTTTGTAAATATTCTCAGGGCTTCTTATGCCAGCTCCCCTGGAGGGGTCGTAATTAACTCTAAATAGGGTTTCCTTGTTTCAGCATCATCTAATGTCAAGCAGTGTTTCTGCCTGTGTCCACAGTTTTAAAATGATGTTGTATCCATTAAAAAGCATGAAGGCTTCCCAGAAATAGGAACCATACGTCAAAATTTAAACACAAATAAGTGTGATTAGACATGGCAGCTGTCTAGAAAATATTCAGCTCTTTCACTGAGTTTTGGGCAAAATGTGAATGATTGTACCCATTCCAGTAAGTGCAGAACCAGAAAGGCTCCCACATTACCCTCTGCTTCTCAAGGCAGATTTCATTTTAAGGTTGACCCCAAAGAAAAAGAAAACAGCAAGATAAAAGTATAAACAGCTGTGCTTCTGCTGGCTTAGCTGGAGACTTCAAGGAGTTTGTGAATCACTCAAAGACATGTA
>NW_008666311.1:15011-53771 GCF_000695815.1 Acanthisitta chloris | reverse complement strand
CCCAGGCCACTGTGGGAAGGGCTGAAGGGAAAAGCAAAATCCCAAGACATAGGAATGTCCTGGTATCCAGGTATAGTGTTTGTCTAGTCCCTGTCAATACACTGTCAATAATCTTCCTATAGCTGAAAGAAAATGACTAGGAAGTAAATACCAACACCAGTAATTCAGGTACAAAGCCAAACTCTGAATGACCTTTTGGAATGACAGAAACCTCTTATAAATATACACCAAACACAAAATTAGTTACAGGAACACCCTGGAAATCTGCACTTGGTTATCTTGAAACTAAAACACGACAGGAATTTGGGTACGTTTTTGCTTAGAGACTATCATTATTGGCACTTGATCAGATACAGATAAGTTAGGTTTTCAGCTTGTAAAGAGAACAATGCAAAAGGAATTGGAATAGATTAATTTCACATGTTTCATTTCAGGACAGGTGGGTTTTTTTTAAGCACTAAAGAAACATTAATAGAAACCTGTGTTATAATAGCACTGCATTTTATAAGGAAATTTTAAAGCTTCCAGTCCATGAGTTTTTGCAATATTTAGAAGTTGGGTTTTTTTTCAACTAAGTATCAAGTGAAAAAGATTCAGAAGTTGTTGATCATTTATTCCTGTTTCTACAAATATTTGATTATATTCCTTGTTTGTCCCTCAACAGAAGAATGGAGTTCAAAGATTTATTTTGTGACTTTTTAGGGCTCACATTTCTAATTGTGTTTCCAGTAAATGGTAAGACCAATCCCAAACACAACTGGGGCTTGTCTGTGCCTCTCCACAGAGTGCTTGCACCAGTGCTTACTGTCCCTACAGACAGTAGGACTCAAGGCAGAACTCCTCCTTGCCTTTCACAAGGTGAAGTGTGACAGGGACATTCATTGCTTTATCCAAGATCCTGTGGGTACTTTTTGCAAAAGGTGGAATATAACCTTGGAATGCCTTCAGATCCACATCCTTAAACCTGTTGTGTGTGATATAGATGGGTCTCCTTGGAGGAGCAGTGATTTTTCTCTGCAGATGTTCCTGATGGGACAACAGCTATCCCATCTCTGCATGGTTCCATGCCTGGCTTGCAGGTGATGTGTATGAAGCTGCTGGTCATTTTCCTGCTGTGCAAGAGGAGAGCAGCTGTGAGATAGAAGTAGAAACTGGGAAGTGGATAATTGCATATGACCATGAAAAATAGCAGTTGAACACAGTGGTTTCCAGAGGAGGGAATGAACAGCACAGGAGCATGTTTTGAAAGGATGTGGCTATTTGGAGTAATGTGATAGATTCTGAAGGAAAAACAGCTTTGCTTTTTGGAACAGATGTCAAAACCCAGTGCAGGCCATAACAATTGCTACTGGCACAGCTAATCAAACAGGGCTGTGAATGTCTTCTCCAGATCTTCAGCTCAACTTAGACACCATAGAAAGAACATCAGGGCAAAGTTGGAGAATGGAACAACCAGGGAGGAATGGTCAGATCTGTAAAGTGAAGAGCTTGCCAAGATAAGAGCTCAGGGAGTAGGGTGTGCCACAGCTGTTGGTGTTTCATAGGGGTCCATGCCAAATCTCCTAACTGACAAGTGTCATGTAGAGAAGTTTGGGACCATCACTGCAAGCTACTGCCTGGGGAAAAAAGGGGGGGGATCCTGGAAAATAGAGTATGCTGCAAAAGAAAAAAACCCCAGCATGTAAGATGCTAGAACCAACCCATTTTCCTGGAGGAATCACTTCAGGGTCATCTGTGCTCACTCCTGACGCCACACAAACTGTGTGCAAGTCAGTCTCCCTCCAGCACCTCATTTTCCCATGCTCAAAGTGCCATGTTAATACATTTCTCACTGGGATACTGATGTTGGTGAAAACATTTGGACTCTGCAAAAGAACATTGCTAGGGAGTGGAATTGTATCACCAGGATTTATGATGAAAACCTCAGTAGACAGAGCACATTGCAGGACACAACCTTCAAAACTTTCCCACCAAGCCTCCTTCTCTCTGAACATCTCTGCTTATGCTGTAGAAGCAATAAAATGCTTTCAAAATACTGCATGTCAATAAATAAACCCATTGTTAAAGCACAGACCGACAGATCAGCTGGAAACACTTAAAAAATCACTGTGCTTTTAAGTTATTGTCTCTTCCTTAAAAAGGTATCATATCTGTTTCTTTACTTAAAATGTTGCTAGACAAGAAGGAAGAGATATTAAAACCCTTCCAGACATTAAAGTATTAGAACATGCCGTAGTTTTGTTAGGGAAGAAATGCACAATAGGAAGAGAATATCCTTGCAGTATCTTCTCACAAATTCACTGGCAGCCCTGAAAGCCTTTTTCTTCCAAAAGCCTGGACTGATGTTACATCTGATCTCATGAAAATAGCCATAAAGTCTGACTTAGCAAGATGACTCCGCTGGCTTTAAGCCTCAATGAATAACATAGCCCTAAAAATAGTGTTTGAGTCTATAAAAATCAAAACAAAGATTGATGCAAATACAGTTCTGCAAGTAAAAATGAAAATATTAAGTTCTCCTTTAGGAAAACACATATAATAGAGCAGCCTGGGAAAATCTGTTTGAAGACTAGGAACTTTGTGGTATTGGTATGAAAGGCAAAGCTTTTTGAAGAATATAATCTCATTTTTATTGATTGTCAGAAAACTCAAATGTTCCTTCCACAAGGTGATGAAAAAATCCTGTTGGGACCTGGCTGTGGATACTGGGCTTGATGTGCTCTTGTGACTTGTTTTAACTGAGCTAGTCCTGCACAGTGGTGATATTTCTCTCCTCAGATAGCCCTGTGAGCCAGACTGTGCTGCCATTTCTACTTACAGATGGGGAATAAAGACAGACAGGAGTCAAGGGCCAGATTTCCAACTGCACTTGTTTATGGAAATGAAAGGATTTCTTGAAACACAGCTCAAACGTGCCTAGACAAGGCTTGGTTTCCTTCCAGCCCACTCCAACGGGAGGCTCCCAAAGAGCATCAAACACAACACCTGAATGTTATGATGAAAGGTTAGAACCATCTGTTGCAGGATCTGTTGGCTACTGTGATCCCAGTGGCTTTCCTGTGCTCATCCTCACTATGACAGTCTGGAATTCACGCTGGCCTCGAGACTGTGAGTGATGCAGCTTGTAAAACGCAACAGTAAGGATGCCATAGACATCTGTTCCAGTCTGTTCATATGTCAACAACCACATGGGAAGGTGTCTTGAATGCCTAGCAAATGGTTTCTATCTAGTTTTGGAGAGGAATCTAGCTTTTCAGGTGAACTCTAAAGATGGCTTAATAGATCAGGGAGTTTCTGCTGAAGGAGCTCTGCCTTTGTGCTGTATGAAGCTTGCTGAAACTTTTAGACATTCCCCTGATGACTTTCTGAACTGTCTCTTTAATAAACCACAAACATCTCAAGACAAACTCACTGTCACTCTCTTGGTGGTAATCGTGCTAAGAGCCCTTAAGAGTGACTGTCCAGAGGTGCCATTACTTAAGGCAAATCTGAACTGTTTCTTAGTGGCACATTTCTCTCCTAGTTTATGTTTGACACAGATTTGGGCTAAGTCCAAGAGCTCCTTCAGTCATCCCATGGTGTTGTCTTAGACATAAACTGAAGAGGTGCAGAGCATCCACACTGGTGGTGTTCCTGCATGGCAGATCCTTGAGCAAGGCTGCAAGCTCCCAGCAGATGAGGGTTTGTGGGTGCACATTCTGCCAACAAAGTGAGCAGCCTTTAAGAATACAGACTTTCAAATGTGATTAAAAGACAAAGTCTCTAAAACAGAAGAGAATAATCTCTCTGTCTCTGTGAAGTCCCTTCTTTCCAGGGGCTGTACTGGCTGTTGCAGCCAAGCCAGAATGAAAGATGCTTTGCATGACTTTGAGTATTTACTCTCACAGGAAGCACAGTATCCTGTCTGGCTCTTGGTATGCTCACCACCTGACTCCGGCATGCTCCAGACAGCGAAGCCTTTTTACCCAGCTGGAATGTGCTGCAGTTCAAATGCCGGGAATAAAATAAGCAAGAAGGGCTGCTCTATTAACTGGGAGGTCAGGGCACTATTTGCTTAAGGGTTAGCATTGAACTGGGCTCTTTCTGTCGTGGCTGGGCACAGAGGTACAGCACCGTACGTCTGCGCCCGTAGCACTCACAACAGGGACTTCTAGAGACCTGTGATGCTCCCTGCTGCAGCCATCAGCTGTCTGTGAGGGTGGGCAGAAAGAACAAGGTCAGCACCAGATTGTCAAAGGGAGTTAAGGTCTGCCTCACTCTGTAAGACAAGAGATGGTGAACGTGTCTCCAAAAATGGTCCTTCCAGTCGACATTTCTGTGATTCTGTGGTGTAACATCATCAGTAATGAAGTGATTCCACCACCCCTTGCACTTGGTACTCATGCAGTTGGCAGTATACAGCACCTGGGCCTGGGTTCACCATTCACAGATTGGTGGTGTTCTGTGTTGGTAGAATGGAAAAGGTTCAGACAAGAGCCATGAGTTGAATTAAAATGTTACAAAATAGGTTTCAAGTAGATGCATCCAAGACTGCAGTTATTTTTTCTGGTTACTGATTGATCTTGCACTCTCTTGAAGCAGCAAGATGGGGAACAAAGCTGACCAATACCTTTCCATTCTGGCAGACAAAACATACACTGAGATTTGGTGTCTGGGGGTTAAAGTGAGAACTTAAAGGAGCAGTAAAGTGAACATTTCTAACAACTGGAACAATTTACTACCGAGGAGTTGATTGCTCCCTTACTGGCAATCTCTGAGTCAAGACTGGAATCCTTTCTCAAACACATATTCGGGTCAAAAACCATTAATCTCAAATTGATTTTGATTACTACAGTCCACATTATATGGAAGATCAGAACTATGAACTCATGGATTCCCTATTATGCTTCCAGAATACTATAAATCATCCAAGAAATGTGGGGAAACACTGATTCTCCTTTGTACAGATATTAACTTTAAGATACTTGTTACTGGCTTTGCCCAACTGACCTGAAGTTTACTGCCTGGTCACAAGTAGTGCCTCCCAAGGACGTGGCTCATTGCTGAACCCTTGTGATATTTCCTCTTTAACTCAACTTGCATTTTTTGAGTTGAATAAACTTAGGGAAAGTTCACAGAGAACATGTGATCTGTAATTTCATACAATAGCTAAGCTGTAAACCCTCTGTCTGTGTTGATTCAGAAACCAAGAAACCCCCAAGATACATTTCTTAAAAACCAATTAAAACCCTCTCTGAACAGCACACAAATGTACAATCTCAGGTTGCACATAACACAAAACCAACCCAGCATTTTACTTCCTAATAAGCATAGCAATGTAAACACAACTACAGACATTGTTTTCTAATTAGGAGAATGTACCACGAGATGTTTACAGACCCCTGTGGGAATGCACAGACATTTGGTTGCCTAGCAAATGAAGGAAATGGAAAGCCCTCTCAGCTGGGACATTCCTAATTAGGCTGGCAAAGGGAGAAATAAAATCTCTAGGAGCAAACATCGGGAACAATCCCACACTGCCCCAGCAAAGGCCAAGACAGTGCTAGGGAGAGGAACATAGAGGTATGACTTACAATGATTTGTATTTGAATATTAGCTTACCACAGCTCTGTGGATGTGGAATTCAGACTGCCTGAGGGAAGGACTCAGTGGGAACACTGACACATGGAAGCTGCTGTATGGCCTTGTCTCCATGGGACACGTTCCTGGTGTCTGATACTTGGCAGGGCTTAGGAACCTCTCTCCTTCAGGGCAGGATGTTGCTAGGCAGACACTGCTTTTATGGGAGACCAGACCCAGTGTGCTCCAGTGCAAGGCAGCAGCTCCTGTTTCTGCAAAAAACCAGCAAGAGATGTCTGTTTGACGTGTGGAGGCAAGATCAGAAAGATATGCACGTGCCACAGCACCTACAAAATGTGTGTCCTGATAGCTGGATAGCAAAACGCTTTGGCCAGCTGGATTTACAAGGCTGCAGCACTCGTGGCTGTGACCTGGGTCTCCAAGAGGAGAACCTCCTGGGATCTCAGGCACAGCTGTGCCTGAGAACTGGTTCGTACCAATCCTCCAACTCTGCCTTTGCTGTGAGCCATAGAAAGCAAGAGCCTACACTGATAACATTTGTTATCAAACAAAAGAATCAACATAGACAATTTAATTTTTACTGCCATTGGGGCTAGATCCCAAAGAGAAACTTTGTAGGTTTGATTTAGTTGGTGTCACAAGGAAACTGTCCCCTTTTACACACAGCAAGCAGTTCTGCTCCCCAATTCTCACACCTTCATGCTGATGTTGGCCTCATCCTCTGGGACAGGGAAAATAGCAAAGCCTTGTGCAAGGAAACAATATGTTTTCCTTTGGGTTACATGGTCAAATAGATGTGGGAAAAGGTATCACGCACTTGCTTGTGAAAGAAACGAGTTTCTCAGGCATCCTCCCTCTTTGTGGTATTGGTTACCACAGAACAAACTTTTTCCATCCCAAATACTACCCATAGTTACATCAGACAAAGCTACTGCCAGACAATGTTTTCTTCATACAACATTCCTTCTCCCTGGAAAAGCAGGAGGAAACCTGTCTGTACAGCAAGAGTCAATCACACAGCACCACTGCAAGTATTTCCTGGTCTACTTGCTTCTCCTTCCACACTCTACAACTCTTAGTGCCTGGGTTTGGAAGGGGTGGGGAGTGTAAGGTTGCTTTGATTTAAAGATCGCTCTGATTTAAGGAGCTCGTGTACTCTGTTACACATTTTAACCACGTACATGAGTCTTGGATATTAATTGAAGAGAACTTATTTTTAACCTGAAAGCTTGAATTTTGTGTATGGGAAAAAGCCAAGCATTTCCAGGTTGTGTTTTATGATGAGGTGGTGGGAAGGAGACATGAAATGAACTTCATAACAATCAGCCAGTTCTGCTCTTGGCCGAACAATTTCTACACCTAGCAAATGGTGTTTGCAGCACTTTTAATCCCTTTTAATCCCACTTTTATCCCACAGATACTTCAGATCAGCAGTTTTCAACCCTCATGAAGTTTATTTTCCAGTGCAAATACATGGCTTTAAATGATGAAATTTAACCTGTTGATACTGTTTTTCTTACCCCTCCTGGGCCCTCAGCAATAGCCCATCACTCTCTATGCTCCTGCTGAGCACAGGAATGCAGCCACTGCTCAGATAATCAGCTGTATGTGTGTCACTCAGCACCAGGATTTCTGCACAACTAGAAATTTTGCCTGGCTTTAACACACAGGAATACAAGGTGTGGTGGAGCAGGGGGAAGGGATGTTTGCAATGGCTCAAATCTACAAAGATGGTTTCCAGCTGCATTTCACATATGATTTGGGGTTTGGATGAAGTTTTGACAGAATTTCTCCATGAATTATGCAAGAGGCTTCTGGAAGGCTGCAAGTACACAGTGGCACAAAGAGACTTGTTGAAGCAGCCCTCAAACAACCCACTGCCATCTGACACACAAACCAAATCAAAGCCCAGTCCAAAAGGCAGATAGTCTTACACCAGGGAGGGAAAGTGAGGAGAGGACCCCCAGAGCTATGGGGTGCCGAGGTGGGGATGCACAGCCTGCCCACAGTGACCTGCTGCAGCACAGCACTAGATGGTGCTGTATTTTAGAAATAGCTCTGCCTCCTGTGTCCCTTGGTGTTGGACGCAGGCTCAAAGATGTGGCAAACACACACAGACTCTCCTGTTAAGAAACGTTGCTGCTCTCTCCAAGGAAAGTATGGATTTTCCTTTCTGTCTGTTTATAGCATAGAAGTTAATACAGACTATGAATTTGTAACTGGTGAGTTGCCAGTTAAACTCTCCAAGTGCTGCTGTTTCCTTTGGGTGTGTGATGGGAACTTCAGGGCGCTGTAAAAGTGTCAGGAACAATGCTGTGTCCATGTTTATCCTTCTCTGACTTACCCTCTCCTCCTGATTTATGCTGGTGGCAGTCTCCAAAAGCCTAGCAGCAGAACTGCACTCCCTCAACAGAAGCTCAGAGCCTCAGAGTATTCATCTCTGCCAGCAAAGCTCTGGCCTGCACAGGAACACTGTCACCCTGGGAAAGTGGGTGGCACTGAGCACATGGTTGGTGCCAGGAAAGTCTTCAGTGGTGTTTGTAGAGCAGCATCCATCCTTGGATTGTCACACTGCCACAGGCTGCATGATGTGAGGAGCTGGGACCCCATACCTCCCCACTGAAAACGATATCACTTGCTGGGGTAGGACTGTTCAGAGGTGACAAGGAGGTGGGAGGACATGGGCACCCAGGTGAAGTGAAGGAAAACGACTTGGAAATTAGTGGCCTAAAAAGTCGTATGTGAAAGGAGATGTGCTGCCTCCAGGGTTTACTCCCACTGCTGTTTCTCATTGGACTTGTGCGGGGTCTGTTCGGTGCATTTCTGAAGATGCTGGGCACAGATTCAGGGTTGGCCAATTACTCTCACTCCCAGCACTCCAGCAAGCAGAGCAGGTGCTCAGAAGTTGGCTGGATCCAATCTGGGCTGCAATGGGCAAAGCCTTCTAGCAGCTATCCCTGGGGTAGCAAGAGCTCAGAGACACCTGCTTATTCCAGTTGGCCATCCAAGGAAGCAGACACCCTCTCTTCCCTCCTGCTTTGCTTCCAGGCGCAAGTGAGTTTGGTTTCCTGGCCACAAACAGGGCAGGCTGAGCCAGGAAAGGGTAATTAATGTCAGAAGAGATCAGGGATGCAGTGCAGAGCAGCTCACTTGGCAGAAGCACAAAGGAGGGAGGGGGAGATGTCTTTCAGAGTCTGCAAGAGGCCAAACCAGCCAAATGAGCTCTGCAGTGGCTGGGCCAGGTTGTTTACATGGCAGCCAGTCCCATCAAGGGGTCATTTAACTTTCTCTATAGGGCAGCAGCAGTCCAGACACAGCTTTTTTGGACTGGAAGGATGGGCCAAACATGCGTTTGCCTCTTCTTATAGGGAGAAGGTGTGGATGAAAGGATGAGGTAGTTCTAGAGGAGAAATATGAGCCTGCATGGAAGGCTGTGTAGGATGGAGGTTGGCATAACCAGTGTGTCTGCAGGGATGCTCAATAGCTGAGTGAGAACAGGCCCATCCCTGGCTGTGTGCCGAGCAGCCTGTCCCATCACACAGCATGGCAAGGTTTAGCTTGGCAGCAGAGGTGGTGTTGGCTGCCAGAGCCTTGGAGGGAAGTCAGGAGCCAAGGAAGCACCGTTCCAAGGGGCTAATGAACTCATGCTCAGGAGGTTGGCTTTGCTAAGAGTCAGCGCTTAAACAGAAAAGGAAGATTTGTGATCACACTGCTTCACAGTCTGCACAAATCCACCCTTTTCAGAGCACCTGGTTGGGGTCTCCCACCTCAGGTAAAACCTGGCTATGGGATGTGCTGTGCTCCAATGCCAAGGCAAGTTTGATAGCTAAATAAAATTAAGTCAGTCTAGGATATGCCTAGGAGCCCTCCAAACTGCATCCTAGTGCTGTGGAAATCAGCACTCTATAGCAGACTCCAGTGCTCTCAGCAAGAGTTGCCTCCCCTTATCCCCAGGTCCCTGTGGCATCTCTAATATGACAAAGGATGCTAATCCCAAGGATGATGTATAAACTGAAGCAGGGACAAGCAAAAAGAAAGAGGACACTGTCTGCAGCAAACAGCAATAGAATATGTCATGCCATACCTGAGGATGCTATTTTAAGAACTCAAGACAGGATGAAGGAAGTAGAGTTATTAAACTCACTGGGGAAAGGCACTGGAAGTGGCTGGCACCTCTCCCAGACTGGAGAGAGGCTCTGCAGACAGCCCAGGAAAACCAAAACATGCCTTCCCTTTCGTAAGGAAGAGCAGCCAAACTGGGACTCAGCCTTGGCTCAGAGTCCACCTGCAAATTATCTGCCACAACTCAAGACAGGATGAAGGAAGTAGAGTTATTAAACTCACTGGGGAAAGGCACTGGAAGTGGCTGGCACCTCTCCCAGACTGGAGAGAGGCTCTGCAGACAGCCCAGGAAAACCAAAACATGCCTTCCCTTTCGTAAGGAAGAGCAGCCAAACTGGGACTCAGCCTTGGCTCAGAGTCCACCTGCAAATTATCTGCCACAGTCTGCTCTCACCAGGTCGTGTTGTGTAGGCAGGAGGAACTGTCGGTCAGAACTTATGGCAACAGTTCTGCCAAATCCTTAAACCTCTCCCTATCCTGTTCACAGCTAATTCTGACAGTTACTAGGAATCAGAGCCCTAAGCTCTCCAATCTTTGTTTTCCTCTTACTCATCTGTCAAATAGGCAAACTGAGGCACAGTGTGCTACAGCATCACTCGCTCTCTTCGTGCCAGGCTCACACCATTCTGCCTAGTTCACCCAGCTCTCTGAATGTGCTAGTTCAGAGTTTGCCTGTATCAGACATTATATTTTCACATGGAATTCACTGCATTTCAACACATTCTCTCCAGCAAAGGCCTGACTGGCTTCTGTCTCTAAGTGTGATTAATTCTGTGGCAGGGAGAGAAGATCCATAGAAATTCTCAACAGAAAATCTGACAGGGGAGGTTCTAGGGGCCTCTCCCACTGCAAATTACTGTGGGGAAAAAGGTTTGCTACTGCAAGCTTCAGTGCTGGAAGAAACCACTCCAGATGCTGAGCTGCAATAGCCCACAACTGAGAGAGAGACTGATTAAAGCTGGGACTGCCACACTGAGGGACCTGATGTCTTCCTGGATTATCTCCTTAGAAAGCCAAGCTCATACATCCCACTGGCTGCCAGCACAGTGACTCTCAGATCTCATAGCAGGAGAGCCTGATGGCCAGGGGATACTTTTAAGCAGAACAGAGAGGTAAAAATCCTGCTTTCAATTAATTGCATCACCAGGGAACTGGAGGGCAATTTGGATTAAACCATTAAGGCTCTTTCAGTCAGTTCCCAGGGGAAGATCCAGAAGGAGCGAAAGATTCAGCCAGAAATGGCAAACAGGGGAGTGAAACGTGGGGAGAGTTATACTTCTGCCCTTCATAAAATTCTGGTTTCACACTGATCCAGGCTCCACCACTGCCTGCAGTGGGGGGATGTGGGGAGCCTGAGGCAGCTGACATGAAGTCTGTTGTGTAGAGATGAGAGTTCATTGCAGAGTGATCTGTTGCTCGCTGGGTTCTATGGCCCAGGCTGACCTGCCTGGAGATCCCTCAGCAAAAGAAAGAGAGCAGTGCCCTGCTACCCTTACATACCCAGTTTGTGTGTGGCCCAGATTCTGACTCCTCATAAAGTAGCCTCTGTTTCAGAGGATCCAACTTCTCAGTCTCTCCATGGGCAAAGCCAGGATTTTTTTGGGTTTGCGCCTGATGCTGTCTATGGGATCTGCCTCTCTGCTCCTTCTTGAATTAGAAACTATGCACTACTGGCAGCTAGAAGCACAGTCTCCTCTCCCCACATAAAGCCAAAGACTCATTTATTCTCTTCAAGTTCAAATAAAGCTCTACTGTTTTGAAGTGTTAGAAAGGGCTGTTTTTTGTTATATAGCTACTGATTAGATGGGACTGCTTGAGCTGCCTCACAACTCCAGACTATCAGGGCACCACTCAGCTCCTCTGCAGCACAGAGCCAGGGAAGCTCCAGGAAGCATCTCTCATTCCCACCTGTATGCCTGGATAATCAGACCAAGTGATTCTCTGGACCCTCTATGGTAAATCAGCCTAGAAACTGGGAGTGAGGCAAGTGCTTTTTCTGTCCCCAGCTCAAGTTCCCCCAGAGACAGTGTACATATCTGGCTCTGAATGTGATAAAACAGCTTTTTCTGGCACAAACGTGGTGGTTGGTGACTCAAGGGATGGCTCTAGAGGTGTCTTGAGGCCGTAAAGCAGTCATTCTGTGCAGAGAATATGAAGGCAGATGAACAGAGGAAAAAAAAGAGGTATTTTATTAAGCAAAGCTAGTTTGTTAGTGGCCCAGTCCAGATTGTATCCAGAGTCATGGCTAGGAGCAGGTAGAACAAATCTTCTGAGTTCAGTTTATGAAAATAACATCCCCCCCCAAAGTAGCTGGAAATCCTCTGTATCTGCATTTTAGTTGTGACATTTCTTTGCCTTTAAAGTCAATGAATGCCAGATGTCCCTGATTATGGTTTCCAGCAAACAGGTATCTTGCCCAAACCATCCCTTTTAAATTAAACACAGTTTGCTGCAAAGTTAGTTTTGTAAAAGTGAGAAGGGGCAGGGGGGAAGGGACAAGAAAAACACGAGAACTGCCAGCATGATCATGTGCAAAATGAGTCTGAAGGAAATTGGGGACATGCAGCTGTCATGGCAAACAGCAACAGATTGAGGCCATGGCATGAAGCAGCATGGAGCTCTAATGAGCAGGAAGAGCAAAGCCAGAGCCACAATTTTTATCCTGTGTTGATATTCTACAAGAAAAATGATCACAGAGAACATTTATTGCCCCCCTAACAAGATCAAGCTTAATAACAAAGCTACACATGTTATTTACTACAATGTTTGCCTATTGCATAAGCAGAAGTGCCTGTTGCCTTGGATCCTCCCTGCCTGCTGAGGTCCTTTCTCTTGAGCTGGATGTGTGCTAGAGAGGTGGGTCTGGAACACCCCAGACCAGTGTGTGAGAAAGAATCAGATGCTGAGGGTTGGTGCCCATACATGGATTGCACTGGGAACAAACTATTAAAACATGAACAGACACATTAAACAAACCAGTCCATGGTGCTGCTCTTTGCCCACAGCCCCTGCACAGCTCTCATACCCTATGAAACACAGGTCTATAATGGGCACAAGGTTAACCCAAAGGAGCTGCTGTGCCCAGCAGGCTCAGTTTCAAACTGCAGTGACTGTCTAGTATGTCCTCAAGAAGTGCCTTAAGGAAGGATGTCCATAGGGACTTTTGCACAGAATCTGATTCCCATCCATGTAAATGGTAAGCCTTGGATAGAATATGTGCTTATAATGCAGAGAAATAGAGGATACTGTGAAGAGTGCAGAAAACTGCAAGGTGCATAAAGAATAGCAGAGACAACAGAGTATCTGGGCTGGATAACGAGATATCAGAACTGCAGGGGAGTAGCAGTGTAAACTCATCAGCTCAGACAGAAGAGACATGAAGGAGCAGCCACTGCTCCTATACTTGGAGGTTTCCTGCCTCCAGGACTTGAAGTAGCAGCATATGCTCTTGTTATATGAGTTTCCCAGAATGCTCCACCCTGGCACAAGGACACTTGGGGGAGCAGGACCTGATTAGCAGTCATGGGCTGTTTGTTACCTGCTTGCTCACACCACCTGTACCCTGTAACACATTGCCTGAAACATTTCAGCTTAGGCCCTGCTGTGAGCCATTTATTTCTCTCCCACCCTTCTTCCTTGTTTATGAGTTTCCTTTGGTTTTACTACCTCCCTGCTCCAAAAATGGAATAGAAGGGAAAAAGATCTTAATATGTAATTTTAATAAGGTATCTAGGATCTGCTTTTATCATATCCACTAGAATATGCCTGGGGGTCCAGATGGGGTAACTGGCCCTGACACAGCAAAAGCAGGAGTTCCAGAAAATCCCCCAAACACAGCACAATAGAGAAGGAAGATACATCTTTATCTGTCAAGCACTGTTTTACAGTTACACCCTGTGGGTGCATAAGATTAATTGTCTGGGTATGTTTGCCACATGTGAAAGCATCCCAGGAGCAGTCAAACAGGAATATGAAACTATTGTATTTTTAAGCCGATATAATTTCCTCCCTTTCCTCATACCTCTGAAAGACATGAAAAACCTGCAAGGAAACAGGGTGCAAGGTACATGGACAAAGGGATAGAAGACAGATATAGGCTAACTAACAGCAGAAGCCTCAGCAAACAAAAATAGGAGAGCCCAGGAAGTAGTGGCAGAAAGAAGGGACAGGAGGGTGCCAGGGGACATGGTGTGGAAAGCAATAGCTGATATTACATCTGCTCCTGAGGCAATACCAGCACATGGTTTCCTCCAGGGAAGAGAAAAGAAGTGACAAATCTAAAAAGAGAAGGACAATGGGAGAGCATAGTTTGAAAGGGTGAGGAATTGTGCCCGCAGCAAACCCATCTGCAGAGGGGCTGTGGATAAGAGGTTCAGGGTTTTCTAGGAAATGCTGAGCCTTTTCAGCACTGCTGAGATGCACAGAAAATGGAGTCAAAAGCCAAACACATCCTGCTCTATTCCAGTGGCCCTGGCAGCAATATGCACAGCCCTCCCTGCTCCTCCACTGTGGAAAAGCTCTCTGCTCCCTCTCACCTATCTGATGGCACTGGCTGAGCTGGGAGACCTGCAGCCTGGGCAGGATTTGGGTCTAGGTGCTGTCAGGTCAGTGTACCAGGATGCTGCAGAGTCCAGCTCCAGCAGACAAGTCCACACTATGAAATCAAAGCCTCTTTTCCCTGAACTACTGATAAGAGAAAGCAGCTAGAAAAAAGAGAATTTCTTCAGCTTGGAAACAAGTGTCTAGGCAATTTCATCATGCTGTTTCAGGTCATGCTGCTGCTATGTGGTATCAGGCAACGTGACTTCCAACACTGCTGATACAACACAGAAGGAAACAGGAGGAAATGAATTTCTGATATGCCAATCATCCACCAAAGACTTGGAGCATCAAACAGGCTGCCAGTAGCTATTTCACAGGGAGAAACGTTTGCATGGCCCTTGTTTTGGTTGAGCTCCTGAACTTCTACTGAACCACACTGTTAATGTGTTTCCAGTATTGGAGCTGCCAGGAAAAGGTGGATAGGTGATGCCACACAAACCAAGCTGGCTCTTGCCTGCCCTTGTTATCACTTGGCTCAGGTTTCATTGTTAACTCTGTGCCTGAAGAAAGCCATATGCAATACAGCAGGGGTAACATCTGGCTGGGAGGTCTTCGGAACAAATGTATTCATCTCATCCTTCAATATCCCTGTTGTACCAGCAGGTCTAGCTGTTACTGAGTTCAACAAGATGGATTCCCAGACCTGTCAGAGCCTTTAATTCCAGGGTTCAAGCATGACTCTGGGATTCTGGGCCTGCTCAGGCAGTGTAATCCCCCATGCAATAAACCTCACAGTATTTCAAGGTACAGATGCTTCTATGCAGCATGTGTAGTGCTGACTTACATTTACAGATAAAACAGTTCTTGTAGTGATGTAGGTCTGTAAACTCGTTGTACAGCACAGATCGACTCTTTCCTCTTCCCTCAAACAGTGGTGGTAGAAATGCTTCAACTGTCACCTGTGACAGAGTTCATCAATTCACAGTGCACCTGAACTTCCACAGAAAGAGGCATTTTTGGTCTCTATAACCACAGCAGAACCTTTACCCACAGCATCTCTGCTGAGGCAGAAGATCCACAGGAAAAAAATATTGACAACATGTGTTACTGCTTGGCAGAAATGAGGTAGAACCGCCCTCATTTTCAGGCTCTAATGCAAAAACTCCCCATTTGCAGAGACTAAATAGGCACAATTGATCTTTCATGTAGGAGTCCTCCCCCTCAACTTTCTCCCAGGTCACCACTACAAGGCAAAAGCAAATGAAAGATGCTGGTTTCCTCCCCAAGGAGGAAAAAACAGGGAACAGGCATGACAGAAAGAATTTGTTAAATACTACATTAAAGAGGCAGTTCTAGTCCTCACTGACCCATGTGTAACTCTCTTAGAGCTAGCTGGGACACATGCATGAAAATGAGGAAAGAATTTGGCATTTAGGCTTTGAAAAAACATCTGAGAAAGCTCCAGTCTAGTAGGACAATTTTTAAAAATCCATTGTTTTCCCTGAGGCAGTAAATTATGTTATCTTAATTTAACAGCTAGAGGGATGGAAGCACTCAGAGCCCCAAGGTAACCCCACTTTGGAGTGGAGCTGGGAAAAGACTTGCATCCCCACCATTCAGAAAAGTTTTCCCTGTCAAACTCTTCTGCTTCAGCCCAAGCCTGATGTCCAGAAGGCTTTTCCTATTGTCCCTTAGCTATTTTTACTTCTTTTTACTTCTCCAGCTAGCAGAACTGTGAGTGTACCAGTCACAGCATCTCCATTTCAAATGGTTTGGCTCTCCTTTCCACAACACTATTTCCTGACTCTTTTTCCAGTCTGCAGCTTGCTGAGCAGAGGATTAGGATAAAGTGAATCAGGCAGAAAAAGTTTTTTCCAGCTGGCCTGCAAATACTACCTTTTCCCTCTAAGCTCAGGTACTCAGCAACTCCCTGTTCCTGCCTTGTGCTGGATACATGGAAACCTCCCTAAATTATGTGCATGTGCGCAAAGGGATTGTTTTGAAATCAAACCTTCTGAAGTGTGTCTTGAGCCCAGCTCAACTTTGGACACACTGTTGAAATTTGGATTTAATTAATTCCACTTGAGTTCTGAAATGGTGCGATACATTTTTCAGAGGGTTTTTTTCCCCCCCATTTCCTGGATCAGAGCCTCAACCACATTCATGGAAACACTGAAAGGAAAAAAAAAAATCCCTAGCAATAATTCACCAAGTGGGAACTGAAAACATTTGCTGAAGAAGAAGGAACTTCTTGGTCTTTGGATGCTGGGAATAATTCAACCTCTCCTCCCAATTCCCTAAGGCTCAAACGGCCCTTTTTCCGGCAGAGCTGTGGTTATTTGAGCAAGTTGCCCTGGGGACAAGTGCATGTTACTTGTAGGATTTGGGCTGGAAAGATCAAGCACACGGATTTGTAGGCAAGAAGGGCTTTGTGTTTTAGTAACTGCCAACAGCCCCACAGTAGAGCCCGAGCTTGCAGGATGAAAAGTCCTTCTTGGCAGAATTCAACTCAAATATCCTGGAAGCACACAGAGAACTGCAGACATCTCTGTCAGCATCATCTCTCTCAACAGTACATCATCTTGCATGCAACAGACATACCAATCCAGGATTCATACAACCTCCACTTTGCACTTCTCTCCTACACTACTGGTTTTCTGGAGGTGTTTCCCAGTGTATCATCTGCCCAATCAGTAAGGTTAACACTGCTCAATAAGCAGTTGATGTCTGCCCTGCACATGCCATTGCAGTGGTGCAAAGAGAACCATGAAATGTGGTGTACTGGAGTGCTGCTGCCTCAGAGACATTGTAGGAGATTTCCAGGGCAGTGAGATGCCTCAGGCTTTGGGAAGAGGTGCCAAGATAAAATGCAAACTGTGATGCTGCCGTGGTGCCCCCCCCAACCTCCTGCACGTGCAGTGACTCTGTCAGACCTACCCTGATTGTGATGAAAACCTCTTGCTGGGGCACTAGAGGGTTCAAGTGTCACCCTACAATTTTTCTTTTCCTTAAAAGATGGTGTCAAGTTTCTGGCAATTATTTTCTTTCTCTGCCTCCCAGGGCAGAATCCCATCTGCATCACAGGGGTCTGGAAGGAGGTTGAAGAATACTGAAGACCTTAACAGGGAAACTGTATAACATCTCTATCATTCTGCATTTCTCTGCAGAAGAGCTGCAGAGTTGAATCCTCTCAAAGCATCCCATGACTTACAGCCATGGTGGATGGAGAACAGTCCCTCTTCATTCAGCCCTGGCTGTAATGGCCCATCCCTCTGATGGGGCAAAGGAGATTCTCCTCATTCCCAGACAGAGGCCAACTACATCCTCTAAGTCTACAGGAAAAAGTGGTTCCAGTTCCTGAAGGTGGTCAGCTATTCCAGCAGCACACAAACCATTGCCAAATTCTCCCTGACAAACACTGGACACACTCAGAACCTGAACTTCCTAGATTCTTCTCATGTTTTTGTTCAAAAATCAACCCCCAACCGTATTTACAAACAGAGCAGGAGATCTTGTATGTACAAATCTGTCAGAAACTGGTCTTGATTAGCAATAAGCATGTTTGCAAATGGTCTGCAGGGTGAAAATGGGTGACCAAAACTAACCTGAACCAGGATTTAGATTCTGAACACTAGCCTGACTACCAGGAGAGCAGGTTTTGAAGTAATTGCTCTGAAAAGCACTCAGAGCAGCAGAAAGTGTTAATGTGTGGTCATCACCCAGCTTCCATTATTTAAGCTGCTAGCAGGTAAAAGAACTGCCAACCTGCATGGAAAAAAACATCCATCTATTTCCCATCTGTCATGTTTTCTCAAATCCATTCCACATGAATCTGAATACGCATGAGACAAAGTATATACCATTGGCCTCAATTCCTCTTCAAAAATATACAGCACGACCAAAGACAAACCACAATCCCACAACTAAGCTTACATTTCAGGACAGAAGCACTATACAACTCTACTGCTAAAAAGAAATAATTTCACCAGTTTTGTACACCCGTGTTTAGTGATTGCTAACTGGGTCTCACTCCAAGATTCACCTTTAATGACTGTTGACCCTAAAGCAAACCAGCAAACAAAGACTGGATTTTGGATCCAATTTTCCAGGACTGCAGATCAATAGTGTCCAGTCTACACATGATGGTGTCTGTAGATTTCAGACCTTTGAGTGACACTTGGTGATGCAGACAGGAGACAGCAGTGGAGTCTGACACCTCTCTTGAATGGCCACTGTCTCTCCAACCACTGCTAACCCAGGCACTGGGAATCTTTCTTACTTGGCAATGCAACCCAAGGGTTTAAGATGAAGAGTTGCCAGCTTTAATTTCTGTGAACTACTATGGATGGGTAGAAACTTTCACAAAACCTTTTGCCATCAGTAAAAATGCTTGTTCATTCACAGATAGAATATTTAGGTGAAAATTAGCACCTTGAAATGTAGCTGGAAGACAAATTACCTTCATTTTGATCAACTGCAAACAGGAACAATCCATTTTGGTTCGAAGTAATTTGAACTCAACAGTTACAAAACAAATAGAAAAATTAAAATGGAAATGAGTTGAGGCTTTTACTTGAACCAAGATGCCTCTTAAATGTCTTGGCATGAACAGTGACTTCCCCGAATCTCTTGACGCTGTTTATTTCTAAATACCGGATGTCTGGTTTGCTCGGAGCGTGTGTATGTGTGTGTGTGTGTGTGTAAAGTATTTGCCTGACTTGTCTGCCCCAGTGTCACAGTCACAGTGCAGGCTCCAAGAACTCCTGGCATGGGAAGAAAACACAGAAAGCAGACAAAGGGCAGGATAGAGCATAGACTATTTTTGGCACTGCTTTTCCAGTGATATGGACTAGGGTTCTCCTCTAAGTCACTTGCTGTGGTGGCATCACCTGGCACAGAGTTGCAGAAGGGAATCGGCACAGAACATACAAGTGAAGACTCAGTTTGGCTCCTTAGAGAAACCAATAGTTTTGCATACACCCAACTGGGTTTCTTGGGAAGCTGTTCCTGTATTTCTTGGGAGAGGGTTTGGAATTCCAAATAAAAGCTTCCCTGCTGTGACTAAGCCCTGTGGGACAAGGCACTGACTTCTCACTCCCCATCAGGGCACAGCTTGTGGGAGCTAACACTGTGGAGCCATGTGATGTCACAAGGCATGTTATTCCATCCTGGTCCTTCCAGCACCCTGACTGAAGAATCTGTGCTAATTACTGGTAATCAGTTCCAGACTTTGTTTACAAGGATCTAATCTTCAGCTTCACAGCAAAAACACTGCACCTAAGCTCAGCTAAAGATGCTGGTCATCTGCCATTGAAAAGGCAAGAGCTGGCTGGGTAGGGAACACCAAGCCTCTGTCTCCCTCCACATTTGAGAGCAAAGCAGTGTTCCTGCTGCTGGGCTCCTGCCAGAGCTATTTCCATCAAGTGAACCTACCGTGGACAGCAGACCTGTGCAGTCAAGAATTTAACAAGCCAAAATGTCTCCCATGATATTTGGGCTACTAAAGACAGACAGCCCAGCCCAGCAGGTTTCCCCCAGCAGCTTGCTAAGCTGTCAGCCACGGATGCCCCTTGCTGTCTCCACATACAGGCTGGCAGCACAAAGGGCCAGGCACGCTCTTGGACTTAACAAACCACAGAAAGCCCAAACCAGCATGACAGCAGACACAAACAAGAATGTAATTAGCACTGGATTATAAATCTCTGGCTAGGTACCTGGAAACACTTGCATTGTGAGGGAAAGCAACAGCCATGCTGATGGCATTTGGGCTTAATTTAGGTCACGATTACAGACAGGGTGCTCTGAGCTGGCAGGGGTCAGATGGCAAATCAAAAACAGGCTCCTATTTGTCTTGCCTCCTGCTGCTAGCCTCACCTTTCCAGCCCTGCAGCCCAGACAGAGGCAAGCACTGTTCTCCCCTGGCCAGCCGGTGAGCAGCAAGTGCGGTGCGATTCGTGCTTACTCTGCTTGCACTGTGTCTGCCCACGGAACAGGGAAAAAGACCACATAGTTGGGTTCTTTTGCTCTAAAGAGCATTTTTAAATCAAGACAACAGAGCAGATCTCCAAGCACAGCATGGGGACTGTGCAGGTCAGCTGCTGAGTGGGGAATCTGAGCTGAAAGCATGGGCCCTGCATACCCTTATGCTCCAAGAACCCAGAGACAGACTTTTCAAAAGATCTCAGTGTAGCTCTGCAGCTCCAGCTCACAGCCCAGAATGTTCCTTGTCAGACAGGGCAACACCCAGAGCATGGGAGATCCAAGACCTTTACAGGCTCTCAGGCACATGCCAATGAATAGGAGCTAGCAGTGATTTTAGACACTCTGCCCGTCCCAGAACCACACCTTGCCAGATGTATCTACAGCCAACAAGGGGCAGGGATGTGTGTCTGAGCAGTCTCCCAGCCTTGACAGGGAAAGGAAGGAGCCATGACTCACCCAAAACGGGAGACCACATACCTAGCAGCGCAGATGTGAGGCTCCAGACCTTGGCATCCCACCACCAGATCCTGCATTCCCTCCTAAAGCATTTCAAGACTGTTTTCCATCCCTGCTTGCGTAGCATTGAGAAGCCATGGGCTGACCAATCCAGGAGGCAGTCCTGTGAACAGAGTGTGGAAGGGACTTTAACAGGAACATTAATAAATGAACTGAGTTTTCAAAGGGCCAGACGGTGTTTGAAGTGTTAATGGTTGAAGGCTACTGTATGATTTAAAAGCTAGCTGGTGTGGACACTGGCTGGCTTTGTTTGAGGTCGTTTGCATTTCAGGCCCACCAGCTCTCATTCATCTCCAGAGAGGCATATTTAGCTGTCACTTGAACTGAACCCTGACTGACACTTCATGCTGATTTTCTCAGGAGCTTGGTGGCTGGTCAGTCAGTCCTGGCAGGAAAGCAATACAAAACTAGCTGCAAAGGTTGGGATCTGATCTAAAATCCCTCTGAGTCCCTGCAAAGCATTCCTCTGATATCAGTGGGCTTTGGATGAGGGCCATCACAAACAAGACATGTGCTAAAGTACATCACAGTTATTTCTATCCAGGAGAGCAAAACAGGTTTCTGAGGGAAAACTAGCAGCTGGAGAGGGAAGTGGGAGTCTGGTCCCCTAGCAATAGTTTGTGCCTCAGTGAGTGCCACGTTAGCCAAGGAAGGACAATGGTCCCAGCTTTCCCATCCCAAGTTAACTCCTGGCCAACATGCCTGGAGATTTTTAAAGGGCATAGAGCAATCATGCTTCAGTTTCTCTTACCAGTTTGCAGATACTTTACTCCTTAACCCCACACTATTCTGAATAGAGCTGTAAAGTACAACAGGCAGCACATGAGAAAGCAGACAGCCCAGGTTTGCCTCCAGCAAAGCAAGGCAAAGAAAAGTTATTCAGCTCTGCTCTTTGAAGCTCAAGATAACTTCCTAAGAACAGGCAGCTCAAAGTACAAAAATCTTCCACCAGAGCCCAAACTTGAGAGACAGAAGACTATTACTACAACTAAAGCTGTCCTGGGGCAGAGTGGGTCAAGCATAGTCATCTCAGATCTCTTCCTCTCCCAGAGTGCAGTGTCAGATGCTTAAGAGGAAGGCCTTGCTAGATGAATTTGTGTGTCCTTTCAGCAGTTGACAGTTGGGATCAAAGCTTTTTGTGCACACAGGCTGTAGGAGAGGATTTATTTTCTAGTGCTCTTCTCCATGGCTCCATACCCAGCCAACTTGAAAAAGATGCTTCCTAAACCTGGTTACATCAGCCCTCACATGCCATGGCCAATTATTTCTCCATCAAGTGATGCCTAATTATGGGCAGTCACTTATTTAATGCTTGAGCCTTCCTGCCTGACAAGGTTGGAGGCATACCTTGCCTCAGTGCTTTCCATGCCCAAGCGATGTGGGGTTGCTGGAGGGGTCACACACAGGAGATCACAAGGGAATAGAGCACAGGTTGTCAGCAGGAGCCCAGCATACAAGCAGAGAATTCACCAAACATGATGTATGGTGAGACCAACAGCATGTGAGAGCATAGCTGTCAGTGCACTCTGGCTTTCAAAGAAACCTAGTTTAATCTGGATGGGTCCGTGACAATGCTGAGGCTGCAACTGAGTGTGCTATGCTGGATTTGGTTAAAAATATACACCTTTCCTGCCATTTATTTCTGTTTCAGAAGATGTGGCAGGACAACTCCACAGGCAGTACTTCACCTGGACAGCCAGCACTTCACCTGGACAGCCAGCTTACACCTGCAGTTTGTTTCCCCCCTAGATCAGACTGGGTTAGGGAGCAACCATACAGGTCATACTGGTTGGGCCAGCAGGTGGGAGAGAGCTGGGAATCTTTTCATTTCACCTCATATGGATGATGACAACCTGACTATAGCCTTGGATCTCCTTATAGAGAAAACTCTAGGCAGTTTGTGAGAAAGAGAGTCATGAGTGTAAATACCAGATGGTTTTTGGAAAGATGACACAGTTGGGAGAACAACCCACTGATTAGTTATGAACAGCAATATGACCATACAGTCTTCCTGTCTGCAGCCACTTAGACCCTGTGGCAGCAGGCAAATGCAGCTTAAAGTATCATTTTAAGTTTTAATCTGTTTTTATCTGCCAGCAATTTTTCAATAACAAACTCAGGATAATCCTAAACATTATTCACCCAATAATTATCAGTCTGCAGATCACTTACAAGCAATTGCTGTGGGTTTGGGTATTCAAGTCCCAGATGCTTTGCTGTGAGCATGGAGAGGACATTGGTTACACTTCTGAGAGAATCTTTGTGCTGTGATGACTTGCAAACCCACTCTAAAACATACAGAAAAGGTATTATTTTAGCCAATCTAGAAATGCACTAAAAGTACACGAGTAATCCAGTTACAGGAAGGAACAGGGCAGATGCCAAACCTGTCAGGGGAACAGGAGGAAAGCAAAGATAAATGCAACTTATGTGCTTTGAAAATAAATCAGCACAGACAATCCTTGTTTTACTGTTTTTCTCCCAACCTGCTAAAATACGCAATTAGCTCCTTCACAAATTGAGCATTGATGGCTTACAGGCAAATTGCTCCTTGTTTGCTTCCCGTCACTCCTGGAGGTTGAAGTTAATGGCAAAACTACTAAGAAGTTTCTAGTTTGGTGTTTCTTCCAAAGTTACATGAATTTCAGTAAAATCAAAATGTTTTCTGAGAAGTTTTCGATCCCCTCCAGCCGCTGTCAGCTCCCCAACCCTCCCAAACAAATCTCTGAAAAAGGATATTTGTGGAAAAATTTCCATTTGGATCAAGAACATTTCATTAAGGAACAGAACAAGACACAGAATACAAAGTTCAGACTAATTTTAGTGGAAACACTGGCCACATGTTTTCACAAATTGCTTTTCTTCATTTAATTTCTTATTATTTTTCTGCATTTGATTTTTAATGGAAAAAAGATATTCTGATAAAAAGGACTTGGAGGGTCCCAGGTTGAACCACACAGAGGCTTTGCAGATTGGGGCTCTGTTTGTTTTAAATATGCACTACATTTATCCCAAATAAACTCCATAAATCAATCTGTGTAATAGAAACCAGAAAAGTTTATGCAAAACAAATACAGAAAGTCATAAATTCTGTGTTTAAGATGCCCTTTTTGTGGCTGGCATATTCCTAGGGTATGTTTTTACTGTTCGTGGGATAAATTTTTCAGAAACATTAAAATCTTTCCTCCCCTCCGTTCTCCATAGGTTTATCCCAAAGAAATAACAAGCCCAGCTCCATAAACCAGCATTTATTAAATCCAAATGGGCACTTCATCTTACAGTAGCTTTCAATATAATCTATTTGATCTTTTAAAGTAGTTGGAAAATTATTTCAAGGGGAACTTTCACAGAACAAATTAACTTGAAAGAGGAGAACATTTTATACCCCAAAGAGGGAGGAAGGCAATTTCCTCAGTTTTTCTCTTTCTGGATTCCCCTCAGCCCAACTGCAGATACATATGTTTGAAGAGGAGCTCTCTGTGGCTTCTGTTGCCTGATCTCAGCAGCGATGCCAGAAGCTCATGGAAAGCAGGACCACAGACTCGTGGGGCCATAAGGCTACAACTGTGACAAGTTCACCCCTGGGGAAACTCCAGAGTGCACAGGAGACAGGAAGGAGCAGACTCATGGAAACTAAAAATGGTTTGTTCAAGCTGCAGTTAAAAAAATCTACCTCTTAAAAAGTTACCCTCTGTATTTTTGGAGGGACTTTATTTCCTGCCTGCTACAGCTCTTCAAACTGCTTGTTAAGTCAGTAGATAAAAATAGCATTGGGGCCATAACCTGCTCAGCAGATCCAGGCACCTGCCAGTTTTCAGAATCCAAACATTCGGGCGTTAAAGGAACACAGTGAGAGGCTGAAGCCCCAGGTTAGATGGGGTATCAGTTGTTGGGTTGTTGCACCAAGTGCTAAATCCATCAGTTGGCAGACCTGATGTCCCCGTTCTCTCTCCAGCAGCCCACTGTTTCCCTTCGGACTCATTCAACTCCTGCATGCTTGGAAAAGCCTTTCTGAGCAAGTTTCTCAAATTACCAGCAGGACATTAGGAATCTCCATCCAGGCTGAAAACCCTGTAGGAATCATCTTTATCAGTCCAATTTATAAAAGCTAATTTTCTCTGTCTCCATGCATGTGGAGGCTGCAGGAATCAAAGCAGAGACTAGAGCTGAGAAGGACTAGGCATTCTGGGACACAGGGGTGAGACAGAGCCAAAGCAAGAAAAGACAAGTTTTCTGTGTGAATGTCAGAGGATTTGGGAGCAGCCTGCCTGAAGCATTTCATCCCTACATCATTCCCTACAGCACACTGTGCTGAAGGTTTTCAGTCTCCAGCATCTGCTGTTCTACATTCCCTTGAAGGTTAGCAAGTTTACCTGAGGAGTGCTGGCTTCACCTTCCTAAGCCATATAAACTCCCAAGGGAAAAACTTAAGGTTTTGAAAGGCTTTAGAAAAAGAGGATTTCCTTAGTGTGTTCTTCCAGAGACTGGATATTTGTTTCATCCTTTTGGTGAGGTTACAAATTGTACATTCTTAAAGCTTTCCTATAAGCCGATTTCTTTTGGGCTGAATTACTGTGAAAGCCACACAGTACTGGGAACTGTAACACAAACTCTAAACCAGTATCCACCAGGTTTTCTTCCATAGCTGTACAACGTGGTAGGGAAGGGCTGAGGAATACTTTGTCCTTATTTTAGAGGTGGGGAACCTGAGGCATGATGTGAGAAAAAACAAGTGATTTGGCCAACATCAGAAAGCAGCAATGGCAGGTCCCAAAAGCCTCACTTTGGTACCCAAGCAATAAATGCCTATCCTGCTGTCCTAATGATAGAGCTGCCTTTGGGATCTCTGCCCTGCAGTGCTGGGTGAGGCTGTCTCTGCAGACAAGCCTTTCTCTGCTGCCCATGAAAGCTTTAAACACTGAGCAATACAGAAACTCTGCTGGCAGATGCACATGCTGAAGAAGTTGCCAGCACCCAGGCACAAAGGTAAGATCTGCCAGGAGCACAAACTTTATCACCTCTCACTGGACACCTACTTCCTCCAGCACCCACAACCTACCCAGAGCCAACAACAACCAAACTCCAGACAGGGGCTACTCACTAGCTCAGGCCTGTGAGAAACCTCAGTTCACCTTTAACCACCTTGCCCAGCACAAGTGATCTTTGTCTGAGCTAAGAGCCACAGCCTGGCACTTCTCTCTGGGCCATCTGCAAAGCTTCCCTGTAACCTTCTCCAAGAGAGACAAAATCATCTGCTGCTCCATGTTTAACCCAGGCAGGTGATTCTATCACGTGCTGCTCAGTGGATGCTGTGTTCCACCCCAGAGGTGGGTGGATTTCACTTGTTTAAAATGGGAATGGGGGATGGAGACAAGGGAAGGAAGCAATGCTTTTGTGATGTGTTTCCTGATGGGTGTTGTGAACACCAACTCAGACAGTCTCATTCTCCTCTCCTTTTTATTAGTAATTCCTCCCCTTATTTGGAAATCTCTGACTACTCTTTCCTAAGGGGAAGCAGAAGGAGGTTGCAGAACTCACAAGAATATGACAAGACCCTCTCCAGGAGAAGGGATCCACTGAAGAGGCTGCAGGCCACGTTGTTAAGCGATAAAAACTGCTGGAGCAGACACAGCTCTTCAGGACATCAGTCATCCATTCCCTAATCAGGGAGCTGTAGTCATGCTAGATCAGCTACTCTGGGCATCTCAAAGGGGGCTGTGCAGTGACAGCCCCCAAAACTATTGCTTCAGCCAACTTTGAGAAAGGCTGTTGACAAGGAAGAGAACTGTAATAAATGGGTGACTCCTGTGACAAGGCAGAAAATTATTTATAGCAAACGTGAATTCTGCTGCTGGCTAAACCTACTGTTACTCTGCAGATGAGGAGAAGCCAGACAAGACAGCTCTCCTCTTCAGGTGGCTGGATAAATCCAGCAGAGCAGAAGGCAACCACAGGGAGCCTGACACTCCTGTATGTTGACCCATGCTGGGCACAGCATGAAGCCCAGCAGAGTTTGGAGAAAGTCTCCCCCCAAGAGCATCTCTAAACATTTGCCCTTTCTCATTCCAGTGAGGAAAAACAAGTGAAAGAAAACCACTTGGAGAGTCCTGGATGAATCAGAACTCACACGGAATGTCTGTATATGGGCCAAGGTTTTGCAGAAGAGGTTGATGATGTTTTGGGATGGGAATGCAGAGAGGTAGGGATGTGTGTAACACTGGAGATCCAGGGCCAGGGTGACTGGCCAGCAGGCTGGGCGTAGGTGGGGACCAGGCCTGCTGTGCTGCTCAGTGAGTTTCCATGGAAGCAGCATTGCCATGTTACAAAGCACAGAGAGATGTGTAGGAGCAGGGTCTCCCTCATGTAGCCCTTGGCAAGCTGCTGGAGGGAGGAAACATGCTCCTGCAGATGCAGAGGAGCTGTCAGGGGACAGAACACTCCTCCCAGTTCTGGCAGAGACTTTGCAGATGCTCCAGCCAAGTCACGTTTTAACAGCCCCATGCCTCAGTTTCCCCAGCTGTAAACTATTATAGGGATGTTTTGTGGCTGAATACAGGCCATACTCACAAAGCAAGCAGAGCTCTTAGGACAGATGATCCCAAGGAGTATAAAGCTTTTACTTGGGATTTTTTTTCCCTGTGCTTCTCTCTGATCTTTGATGCTGACACCTAAATAATTTACAATGTGAAGAAGGAAAGAAAAGACCAGAAGCAATCACACCAAAGCATCCAGCGTCCTCCAGGCATGGCCCAGGAGTTTTGGGGAAGGAAGGAATGTGCTCCCAACCCCACCCCCTCATCAGACCTTCTGCACGATGACATGCAAGTGCTTGTTGATCGGTTTATGGATCTGGGGACTGACAGACTTTGAAGTCAGAGCTTGGCATCCCCAGTTATATGCTAGGACTTGACAGGATCAAAGCTGCCAGCATTTTTGAGGCCTTATGAATGAGCTGCGTTGGTAATGAGAGCTCAGGATTCAGGATTGGCTCCTAATCTCCCCAACAGTGTCACAAGCATGAGCACACATTTTGCTGGCAATTTGGTGGCCTTTCAGTGCCTGCTCACCATGCTGTGAGCTGCAGAAGGAGGGCACACTACAGCATGGTGACACATTGTGTTACTTATCGCTGTCTTCTAGTGTGAAGGATGTACTCTGCAAGAAATTCCAGGGCAGGATTTCCTATGTGAAATCCAGACCTTCGACAAAGAGGCACTAATGACAACAAAAATATTAGTTCAGCTTTTATTTCCCAGCTGGAGTTTGCAGATGTGGCAGACAGGGATAAATACCTGAGGGTTTTTTCCCCTCACAGGAGTGACTCTTTTAGGTTATGAACTGCACTGTCCTCTGTTACAGCTTCAGATCCCGGTCAAGGGCTGCTTGGTGTCCTAATCTTCATTAAGTGAACAGATTCTGGCTGGAGAAGGAGAGAAAGAAAAAGAAGATACAGAGGAACTTTGAGGGTACAACCATCTTTCGATAGTCTGAGAGTGACCCTCTTTCATGTGAGGCATCTGGGACACAGATACAAGCTGCTTCCAGTCTGATGTGGCTGGAAAGGGGCAGAGGGCAGAATCCGTGTGAGAAGTTTTACAACCTGTAGCCTAACTGTCAATCTAGCAGTCCACATGATCTGTGTCTAGTGCACAGGTATAAATCAAACTCCTGAATATGAGTTTTCTTTGATTAACATGTCCAATAACTTCTTTGCATTCCTTGCAATGCTCTTTGAAATTTGAACAAGTAAAGCTCTGTCCCAGCACCCCCATTAACTGCTGTACAAGCGAATTGCCTGGGAGGAATGCAGGTTGGTCAAATAACCTTTTGATAGACCAGACTTGCTCAGCTCAGAAATGCTGTCTGAATCTGTGTTCCAACTACGTGCCCAGACTGCTCCAGTCTGCCCTCATCCTGAGGTCCTCTTTGGGAGGACTGCTCAAAGTGACAGCTGACCAGACCCTGGCCCTTCCATGAGTGGTTGCCCTTCCAAGCCCAGCCTTGCAGTTTTGTAGCATTTCATGCATATAGAGCCCCCAGGACCACACCAGCAGGAAAATACTTAGCATGTCAAGAGTCTAACTCTGCACTGTGACCATCCGTGTTACCCTGGTGACCAAAACTCTCATGTGGTTTTCCTGGATTAATACATATTAACCAACAGCCATGAATTCCCTGACTCCCCAAGCACTAATTCAGCCTGTAAAGGAGCAGGTGGTGTTCACTGCATTGCAAGGGACCGCTGAGACGTTACCAAGAATGCCCTTGGAGTTCTTGCACACCTCATGAGTATAGCTTATCGGTGTCTGTCTTAACTAGGAAGCAGTTATAGGCTGTAAAATTCACATCACATATCCTGTTCCTGAGATATTGTTCTTGGCCCAGAAGTTCAGTTCAAAGACACTCAGATCTCATGCTTGAAATTTAAGATCACCTCTCTGTTTTCCCTCTACCCCATAGTGAGAGGATCAAATTCCCCTTTTGCTGGGACTTACTTTTTCTGACTGGAAAACCATTGAAGACTGACATGCTGTTCACAGACATGTCACAACTCTGAACTCACTCTGGGCTTGTTGTGAAGAGGTCTAAAGCTTTACACTGCCCAACACCAGTTCAAAGTAGTATACATGAGAAAACTGATTATAGTAAGTCAGACTATACTAAAACCAGGAGGACTGTACTTGTCTAAATAAAATGGTTCTCTGAGAGCACTCAAAGATCACAGCAAAGTGCCCAGACCTAGGCCTAATGAGGTATCAATAATCCAATGGTCACATGCCCAACTGGCATATACCCAGAGTTGGGTAAGATAAGAATTGACACTGATAGGCAACATCACTCCTCTCCCTTTCATCTAAAAGCTCCTCTAAACACACAGTTTGGCTGGTAAAAGCTTGAGGAATACCAGATATTTGAATCAGAACTGAAATCAGAATTACTTTCATCAGGCAGCATCACATTAAAAAGGTCATTCAGAAGTCTTGTGTGATTTAATAAATACATATGTAACTTAACTGCTTGGGTTTCTTATTAGTGAACTTAATTGCTGTATTTTAGCTTTCTTGACATTTCTTAACTGAAAGCATTAAAGTTAACTAAAAGCATAAAAGTTCTTTATGAGTCAGTGAGCAGGTGTACACATAACTTTATGTCAACATCTGATTACTACTTATTGCTCATTTAACTCAGCAAAATATAAAAACTGGACCACGGCTCTAGAAAAATAAATAAAAGGAGAATACTGTGGAGTTAGAGCAGAGAATTTTTTTTTACAAACCAAAACAGGAGAGGTTTTCTTGAATATTTTTTCCAAGCACTGTTGTTATAGGTGTTTCCTGAGGAAGTGACGGACTTCCCCCATCCCATGACTTGCACCCTCTAGCTTTTATTTCGTTTTTTTCCCCTCTAAGCACAGAGTCCAAGAGGTGCAAGTAGGCCAGCACAGTGGACAGTTATTTCACTTTGCTGCTTGAATAAGCTGATAGGAAGAGAACCAGACTCCTTTATACCCCAATTCAGTAAAGCAAAGCAGGGCACAGAGGTAGTAGTGTGCTTAACTTTCGGCAGGTGCCTTGCTAAGCCGTGGCCTCTACAAACCACACAAACCCATCAGTGAAATTAAACATAATTTAGTTATTTTTATGACTGTGCTTCAGTGCAGGGCTCTTGCAACTGGAAGCCAGCTGGCTGGGGATGGGTTTATGTTCTGCATTTCCACAGCTCCCTGCCCAGCGTGGTCAGGGCTACTCCACAGTGAGAGGAGTCCTGGGACCTCTGCTCCTTCTCCATGGGAGCTGCTCTGGCAGAATGATCCCACCAGGGTCCTGCTGAGGGCTGGTTTCAGTCCTCTGTTGACATGAACAGCCAACACACCAGTTCTCTGGTGGGCAATCCTCTGCATCTGAGGTGAAATGCAGGCACCGAAGGCAACTCTTTAAATTGGCCACTGTTTGTGGCCAGTAATAGATCCAGATCTTGCTGGGGATCCCAACCACTCCACATCACCTTTCTTAGGAGAAATGACAAGTTCTGCACCTGACCAACAAATTCCTCCAGGTTAGGGTGAAGAGAAACTAGATTCCTACTGTTGGTTTAGCTATTTTACAGAAATGAGCAGTTTATGCAGGCAGGGCTTCAGGCACATTGAAAAAATTTAAAGAAAGACAAGTTCAGATCGGCAGTGAGCTCTGCAGATATATAGATTTTTCTTTAAAAATAATACCTAGGGTGGTGCTGGGAGACTTGTTAAAAAAAGGAGAGGAGCATTAGGTAGCTGTGCTGATGCAGCTATTGGGATTTAATCACTAAAAAAAGTTATTGGCCTCTCCTTGCATACATGGATTCAACTCCAGAGTACTGCACCTCCTCAGTGGAGCACATCAGCTCAGGGGCTGCACTGCATCTCACACGTTCAGCCAACGAGAGCTTCTTTAGGAGCACAGGCTGATCCAGGGCACGGCCAAAATGTTCCCTTTAGGCCTTTGTTGCCATGACACTCTCAGCAGTCATCATAAATCTTTTGCTGCTTTTCCTCCCCTTGTCTTCCTGCTCTTCAAAAAACCAGCGTGGCCCTTTATCCCCCTGCCTTTGCAAACACCTCTCCCAGACATTTACACTGCAATATTGAGCAATGGGAAGTTGCTTCTCCAGCAAGTTTCCAAGCTGCTAAATGAGAGGTGTTGCAGGAAGGCGATGTTTTCTCCCACTGGGTTAACACCCTTCCCCTCAACTCTGCACAGAGGGGCTGCAGCCAAGTCTTAATTCTTGGATGCTCTGAGTACTGAGAGCTCAAAGAAAATCTATTGCAAGGTCCAAACATTGGTTTCCATGCCTATAATACTCCAGTTAGCCTATTTGCAAAGTATATCCAGGCAGGATACAGGTCTTAGTGTCAGCTTTATGCATCCTTATAGAACAACTGCCCATGGAACTCACCAAAGGAAAGTACCAACAGTACACAGAAGCACTAAGCTGTACATCAGGGTAGAAAGCAAAACTCAGATCTTAACTTTCTGTGCAGGCACAAAAGTGGCTAGAAAAGCTGTCCTCTGGTTTTACACTGACACACCTGCTTTCAGTTCAGCACAGTGATGCCAGATTTGCACCAGCACTGCTGAAAGCCCCAAACAAACCAGCAACCCCTACCTCAGTGGAGGCAGCTAGTTAATCAGAACAGGGGCAGCACATTTTGGGCAATAGACTTCCACAGGCTTTTGCCATTGTTCCTTAGCCAGCATTGATCAGAGAACTAAAAAGGGATGCCAAGTCCTCAAAAGATTTTAGTGTGAGCGATGCAGACCACATGTGCTGAATGGTAAACAGCTCTTAAGGATCAGAATAAAAAGGTCTTTATAGTCCGAGCAAACAAAAGTAAATGCCAGAATCTAAATGAAACAGAACTTTCCAAAAGCCTGAGGCTACCAAGATTTCAGAGCTTAAAGTGTAGACTTGTTTGTTTCTTAGAAAGACCTAAAGCACATCACATTATCAAGAGAGGTGACCCTGTCCTGTTCCCAGCAGGGCAGCAGTGTCCTTTGATTATCTTCTCATTTCCAAGTACCCATTTGAGCAAAGTCAGTCCTGTGATACTGCTTGATCCTCCTATTAAAGCTACATGTAGTTGATTACTCTGCAAGTGTGTAGCCAGCACAGAGAGGAACATTGCCAATGAAGCAAATACCATTTATTACTGAGCAGGGTTATATGGAATCCAGAAATCCAGTTTAAGCTACACCACCAGAAACACAGTCCGAGCACAGAGAAAGCTTTGAAATACTTTGCTTTTCTGCTTTAAAGATATGTATGTGAAAACAGAGCTGAAAGGAGGAGGATTGTTACATTTGGGGACCACAAATCTGAGGACTCCACAATTTGGCCACCACCAAAGGACTGGTGCTGCTGTGTCTATGCTAGGTATATAGAATTGTTCCACAAAGATCCTTGGTCCTTTTTCAAACCTCCTCAGAAGCAGATCCCTTCAGATCAGTGAGGCTTTGTGCAGAAGACTGCCTAGAACTTTAACCCAGTTGGGAACTAAGGGCTCCTGCAGGATAAATCCTCAGGCAAACGTCCCACTTGGCCCCAGGACACATTGCCTCTGTGAAGCCTGATGAATGCCTGCAGCTTTGAGGTTAGACAGATTTGGTTTATTTAAACTAAAGTTTTGGCTGCTGCAGCATAAACCTACTACTGCTCATGCAGTCCTCGGGCTGTGTAGAGCTGCTTCCCCCACTTCAGCACAACTGGCCACGCGGCTGCCAGCAGCTGCTGCTCTGATTCCTCCAAGCACGTTTACTCTCTGCAGATGGCTCTGCAGCACCACTGGCATGGAGCAGGATGAAATGCAGGCTGCCTGGCTCCTCTCAGCCCAAGCCCCTCCTTCTCTGGCCCACTGCTCTCAGTCTTTCCCCATCTCAGTTGTTTTCCCAATGCGTTACCCAGCACTGCCTCACTGATTTCAGTGATGCTGCTCTTGGTTTACCCCAGCATGAGCACAGACATCCCATCTGTGCAGCAAGTCTCTACAGCCCTGGCAAAGGAGGCCTCCATCTGGAGTGTCCATCTTTGCTGCCTTCGTCTCTGGAAGAGCAGAGAAATGACAACAAACCTGTGCAAAGGAGAACCAAAAGGCATATGAATATCACCCCTTCTAGCTACTATATGGGTTGGGTCAGTAGTCAACATGTATGCCCTGAAGCAATGATTTCCATTTTCCTTTAGGTCATTCAGGAAATTCCCTGAGGGAGCACGTCCAGTCTCTACCAGTGAACTTAGTTCACATGAGCAGGGTCAGCCCAAATAAAGTGCAGGACGTGGAAAAACGCAACGTCCATAGAGAGGTTAGAAAAGATGTTTTGAGATACTTTGATGTTAGAAATGCTTTGCCACTTGAAGCTCATTGTATCTCATACAATCCACACTAGTACCACTTTGAGAACGTGGACAGCAAGCCCATGTCCTTTTCTCCCCAGATCCTTAAATACGCAAACCAACTAGGACAGAGTCTCCAAATTTGGAAAGCTTGTAAAGCAGCACCAACACTTTAGTTCTTTTATGGCCCTATGGGTAAACAGAAACAGAAGTATGGTCCACCTTGAGCCTCTTTTTTCCCCTCTGAAGAAATTCTTTCCAGTGCTGTTTTACAGGTTTGCACAGCCTTGCAATGAACAGAAACCCCACAGCAAACCAGGCATTTAAACAACACACTAAGCTACCGTGAAGTAAATTACTGACTTAACAGCCAGGCACCTACAGGTATAATTGGGCTTCATTTGAAGAACAAATTAAAGCAATGTGCATATTAGCTCTGAGTCTGCAAGGGGCAGAAAAGACAGTCTGGAAACTTTCCAAAGTGTACAAGAATAAAGAAGCCCTGCCAAAACAGCTCCCAGGAGACAATGGTCACACCAAGAGGGACCAGCTCCCAGGGAGAGCCAGACCCACACCCAGCTACATCTACATGGCTCCCATCAGAGGGGCAGGGAAAAGGCTGCATTTGAACCATGAACTGCAAAGCTGGGGAAGAGTTGGGTCGACAAGACATTGATGGGGACACAAAAGGGCAGGGCAGTATGAGCAGTTAGATGGATATTGCAATTATCGGGTCATAATGCTCCATATTCCACTGAACTGTAAAGTTCCCTTTTCCTTAAGCCCAAAGGCTGTCACACATACTTTCCTCTGCCAGTATCAAGTCTAGCACTTCAGTATATTTTAGGGCTTTACCAGTACTTATAACTTCTGCCAAATCCCAGTTCACGTGCTACCAGAGACCAAAGTGGCATAATACACCTAAAAAACAAACCTCAAACCACTCACCAAAAGTTTCTCACAGCAATGTACTCCACCACAGTGACAGCATGTCACAGGCCATAGCTTCCTCAATATAGTCTTCAGGATGTCTCCACAAAGGGATGGGACCAGTTTCCTTACTGGCTTACCCTCCTCCATCCACACCTCTTCTGCTTGCCATCTTCTTTTTGCTGCTGACAGAGGAGAGCAAAGGATGAAAACAATTAACTAGCTGAAAGGGAAAATAAATAACAGCCACAGAGGGCTTCAAAGTTAAGCAAGGAAGTAATTAGTGGAGCAGCTGAAAGAGGAAGGCTTCAAGAAAAGGGAGAGAGAATGAACAGCCTATTACCAATGTCAAGGCTGCTATCCCTCCAGTTAATTTTTCTCACCCTGTCCCTGGAGGAGTGACTTTCCTACAAGCTTGTTTCATTTCTGAACTCTGTGCTGCTCCCTGTCCACAGTCAGGGTCCAGATCTGTTGCCTTCCCTCTTCGGACTCAGAAGGCCACTGAAACCCTCAGCACTTTCCTTCCCCAGACAGAGCACCTGGATTTCAGCTGTACAACCCAGTGCTAGGCAACATTTTTCTCTTGACAGTTCTGCCCTGCATAGTCTTGGACAACTGTGCTGAAGAAGGGCACAGTCAGACCTTTGGAGAAGGGGAAGAACTTGACATGAAATCCTGCTGGAGCAGTGCAGGGGGAGGCCTGGCTGGTGTCAGTTCAGAACATGAGACTGTAATAATATTTGCCCTTGGTTCAACTTCATATAGTACGTACAAAAGCCTCTGTTCAAAAAAAAAAAAAGGAATGGCCAGGGAGACATGAACTGAGAAGAGCCAAGAAACTCAAAGCAAAGTCCCAATTCTCTTTGTCTGGAAATCTAACTGTTTTGGAAAGAAACAAAAACACACCGAAGGTAGACAAGGAAAGTTCAGGGCAGATTTCTTGTTGAATTTTCTCAGTTTTCCTTGACAATATTTAAGAAGGAGCAAGCAAATTCCACAGAAAGGGTTCAAAGTATGCATTTTCCCTCCCTTCATTCAAGGAATCAGTTTGGCCATCAGAGCAGCCTTGGTTTCCTGGATAAATAAAATCCTAGTGTTTTTTTCATAGCCTGAAGGGTGGGAAGGATACAAGCAGCAGTCAAACAACCTAGACCTCTCCCAGCCCCAATTTTCACCTAGGATGAGCCACTTGCTCACATGGCTGAGGAAGAGTCATGAGGAGACATGTGCCACTGCTTTTGCAGTCACCCAAACCAGAACACCTTCATTTTCCACACCTACATTTGCCCCATAAGTTTTGAGGGTTGCTGTGCAGCACATTGAGTGCCTTAGTGCATTGAGGGCCTTTAATGGTACCTGATCCCGGCACTCCAAAGCAAAAATAAAAGCTGATCATCAAGAGAAGGGTAAACCTGGTCCAAGGCCAGTGGGGTGTCAGGATATAGGAAAGTATTTCTCCATCCCTCACCTAGGCCATGTTACTTTCAGCACAGCATTCAGCTAACTGCCTTGGCAGAAGCTGTTTCTGTCACTGATGAGACAGACTGGTCCCTTGAGAGATGTTTGAGCCTGTACATGCCATTAAATATTATCAGGCACTGAGTTTGGTCATATGAATGCTGGTAATCAAAACTCTCCGGGCAGCAAAGACCAGTGCAGCAGTGCTGAGGCACCAATATTTAGGATTTTCCAGTTGACTGTGTTTTTCCAAATAGGTTTGAGAAGGTCCAGGCAAGCTTACCTGCCCCACACACTACCTCTTTCTCCTTGAGGTGTATTTACCCAGATGGCAGGTGTTTTATATTCAGAAAAACATTCGTTGAGTAGGATAACATTTGTACAGGCAGGTTCACCTCAGAGGACTTATTTTCTTTCTCCCTCTTTTGTAGGAAGAAAGAGCCCTGCACCAGACCCTGGAGCTACTCACAAGCTAACCCTGTCTACATGTGAGACCGTGTGGGGCAAGAGTGTGGCTGCAGAGCCAAGGCACTGATGGGGGACAGCTGTGCCACCAGCTCCAGGGAGGCAGTGTGCCAGTGTACTTGGCACAGCTAGGCTGAGGCAGGAGGGTGAGATTATGGATACCTTACCTAACAATCCAGATGTGACTTGCATATGCACATAAGAAGCAGCTCCATGCAGCTGTAGGCTGCTTGTATGATTTATTTTATTTTTAATGGTAAAAGAAAGGTCCTCAGCCCTCTGGCCTCCTCATGGGCTGGGGAGAGCAGGTAACCCAGGTCAGATCTAGCAGTCCCACAAACTCAGCAGTGTGTTACTAACCATTGCATGAAATACCAGCTCTACCAGACTCCTCCAGACACCTACTGTGCCTCTCAGATAGGAGGAAGAAAGAGCCAGTCTAGAAACAGGCAGAGCCTAAAGATCTGGCCAGGAAAGCAAGTAAAGCCTGAGGGTGCTACAGTTATTCACTACAGTTCCCTTGCTAACAAGGCATCTTTTGCATAAAGGTTTGCCAGAGAACATCAATGCTCAGCTGCTGCCTCCAGGACAGGGAGTCAAACACCAAACAGGGTAACAAAGCCAACAGTGGCAGTGCCAACCAGCCCCAGAATACCTGAGTAGGGTGAGCAGGGCAGATGTGGAGGTGGCTGCCAACTTCAGCTGAATCCACAGCACCAGGCAAGTCCAAGCTGACGGGGCAGGTCTGAGGTCAAGCTAGGAAGTCAGGCCGGGATCAAATAAAAATCCAGAGATCACCAAGCAAATCCATAGGAATATCCAAGGTCAAGACAGGAACAGAGTCAACAATTCAAGGACCACATCAGCCAAGGTCCATAGCCAGGCAGCAGCACGGCTTGTTGGAGGCACAAACAAACATTCCTACAGCATAGCTCCAGGAGAGAGTAGGGCCTCAGGTCTGAGCTTAAACAGTCAGAGTGCCAATAGGCAGAGTGTGGGTGGAGGCCTCAGGTGAGCCACATCAGGGCTGTTAAGGAGCACTGATGCACCTGGGGCCAAGAACCACCTGAAGGATTACAGCAGTGGGTCAGAGCAGGGACAGCAGTGGTACAAGAGAAAACACCCACAAGGACATATTTCAGCCCTCATGATGGCAGTTTGTGCTATAAGCGACTGAAGAGGTCCTTATATGAGGACCTCTGAAAAAAATTTTCTTGTGTGAGGGATAATTTTCATATATGAATGAATCCTGCTCACTGCTAAAGTGTGCTGCACAAGAGCAGTAGATCTTCTGTTATACAGCCAGGAAAAATTAGGCCCAGGGAAGCTGCAGAGACCCAACTACCTGAGGGATCCCACTTGAGTGCTCTGCTACATCACAATGCTTTTAATTTTATTTACACACTGTTCTCCATTCTCCTAAGTCAAGATGTGGGACCTAAAATTGTCCCCTATGTTTGCTGAAGTTTGGAAAGCCTGTGTCTAAATAGCCAACTCATTTGTCTTGTCTGTAGGTTTTTCTTTTGATCTCCAGAGTTTTTCACAGTTCAGTTGCTTTCCAGAGATGACTTGTTGCAATTTGCTTTGGTTTGAACTGGGCTTTGAAACTAGTGACCAGGATGCACCACAATTCTGCACAAGATCTTGAGGAAACAGCAGGGTAATTTATGAGACAAACTACTAGTCTTCAAAGGATAACATCTTTCCAGCAGAAGTCCCTTTTCTTTAAAGAAAAATTTGCCTTTGCCTTGTGAACTTGCATTTTTATGTACAATAGATGTAACAAACATTTGCTTTACACACACCATGTCTGTGCCATGGTGTGTGTGTGTTAAGGCCAAATGAAGCAACTGCCCTCAGTGTTGGAAGAGATGTTGTCTGGAGGTGATTGCTCCCAACGCCCCTGCAGTTTGAAGAGGGATTGTGACATGCTCTATGGAAGCAGTCAGCATGGACCAGCTTCCCACTGGGAAGTGCTGGAGCAGGAGCAGACAGCACACCAGCATCTGACAGAGGAATGGAACCTGTGGGGATGACTCTGGCAGCAAGGAGTCTGCAGGGAAATGAGCTTAAGCAGATAATTAGTGAGACATGAACAGCCTGGGAACGGCCTGGATGTCCAGTGCAATGATTCCAGGCTCACCTTGCCTTCCACACGTTCCCCAGAACAATTCCCTCTTTTCCTAAGGAAAGCTGCATCTACACAAAGTGCCTTCTTCTGAGTGCTAGGACAATGAAAATGGATCACAGGTCTTGCTGGAATTAGTCCTAAGATGGGAACTCAGCCATTCTGGA
>NW_008666311.1:4364-14985 GCF_000695815.1 Acanthisitta chloris | reverse complement strand
ACAAACGGGAGAAGCCATGTGGTTTTCGTATAATTTGGAACGTTTTCTTACAGAATGAAGATTGATTAGATGCCTGGAGTTCCCCAGAAACAATGTTGATAGTGTTAGCAGCCTGCACACCACAAGAACCCATTCATAAAAAAAAAAATCCTCATTTTTAAATTTATTTTTTTTAAACTTTATGTTCTTGGAAAAAGAAGCTTATTGAGTAACTATCAGAGTTCCTCTTTCATCACCTTGTCATAAATCCCACAGGCTCTGAATTCCTTTAACAATCCCTCAGTTAAATTTGTGACCTGCCTATTCTAATAAATAAACCTTTTTTTTTAAATTATTTTTATTTTGCCCCCAAAAAGCTGGAAACAGCCAAGGAGTTGCTCCCCCTTGCCCTTGCTCTGAGTTCTGCTAATTGAGACATCAAAGCAGATGGAAAATCAAGGTTGTGCCTGTACAATCCCTGGGCATTAACCTCTCTCTCTAGACCATTTTCAAACAGGGCAATTAACTTTTGCCAATGCAGATTCCCCTCTGAAGTTTCAGCTATACATTATACTCTGCTATCACTGTTGATGTGACTGATGAAGCAGTTTCTGCCTTTCACCCTGAGGTGGCTTTTCCCTGGGGGCAGGTGATGTGTTCCTGGGTGTATTTCATGCTAACTGACATCCTAACCCAGTTCCAAACCAAGAACATGCTGCTGCTATAAGGTGTGGAGGCTTTTTTGGCCTCCATGGAGCAATATCTAATTCACACTGAGCCCTATGGATACAAACATTTCACTTGCATCCTGAGAAAAGATAGTGCCAGGTCTCCCAGGGGCCACCAAGGGCTGGTGGAACATATGTGTACCCATGTTATAGGAGTAAACAGGATGCAGAAATGAATGTTGCCCTTGGGCAAGCACAGATCAGGTGGTGCTTGTTTTCTCCCTAATTTGCTAGCATGGTTGTTCTGCTGGTGAGTAACCCCAGCAAAGCCCCCTGGCACATTTTTGCTCATATTTAGCTCAGGCCTCTGGACACTGAACATTCAGGAAGAGAGACTGAAATGAGACCAGGCTTCAGTGAAAAGCTGGCCCCTAACACACACACATTTAACTGCTCTGTGCAGCAAACACATGATTGTGCTTAGGACAATATGCTGCTCCCAAAAAAGGGTTTGCAGGTTTCCTTGTAGTGGGGATGGTGGCAAAGTGCCAGTGACAGACACAGCTCATAAGCCCCATTTCCCCACAGTTTCTGCCTCTCCCAGTCAGACAGGACAGTCTCACTAAGGCAGATGCAAAATACAGCCTTAAAATAACTGTGTAACTTGTCCCTGATTTAGAGGATCTGATTTGAACTCTGTAGGTTCAGGAAATATCAGTGGTAAAAGGCAGAAATCTGCAGCTTTCCCTCTTGAGGTGCCTGTACGCGTTACTTCACACCCCTGGGCAATGCAGAGTGGAGGTGTGACATGCTGCCAGCCCTGAACGTGTCCCTGTGGCCCTTCAGCAGTGGTAATTCACAGTGGAGCCACAGGACCACTAAGCAGAGATCCTGATTCAACCAAGAACATTTGGCATGTGCTTCAGTTTGTCAGTGATGGGGCACCAGTGTGTGATGCTCCCTGTAACGTATGACCCACCCCTGGGCAATGCAGAGTGGAGGTGTGACATGCTGCCAGCCCTGAACGTGTCCCTGTGGCCCTTCAGCAGTGGTAATTCACAGTGGAGCCACAGGACCACTAAGCAGAGATCCTGATTCAACCAAGAACATTTGGCATGTGCTTCAGTTTGTCAGTGATGGGGCACCAGTGTGTGATGCTCCCTGTAACGTATGACCGCATGAGCATCTGTCATTCCTGCTTGCTTTTAGAATTAACCTCTCTGTCCAGTGGATGATTAGAAGTGACCTCCACTTCTGGCAGGAGGAGTCCCTCAAAACCAGAACCCTAATTCTTCACCTTCTCCACTCCATGCACTGGGGGCTTGGCTCCCATTAAACCTACAGTGACCCTCACCTGCTGCTGAGACCCAGCAAATTTTCCTGGGTATCCAAGTCCTGGAGAAAGAGCCCAGCCATCATGCTCAGCTTGGGAGGCACAGACAAGCACAAGAGCTTCTCTCCAAAGCTTTCTGGCAGGCTCTGACTTGGAGGAGACAGAGGAAAAGAAGCAATCTGAAAACACCCTTTCCCCTTTCAGAGCAGTGTGCTGGAAATCAGTCTGCCTGCCAGCTCTTGCGGTGTAGTTGCCAGGCAGTAGTACTGCTCTGCAGTCCAGGATCAACAAACTACACATTTGTATTCTCACCAGGGCCAGCATTATTACTGCCACAACTTAACACCCTTAAACAGGGACTGCTGCAGCTGCGAGAGCTGTCTTGGGAATCAGGACAATCACAGCAACCAGTTGTGATGAGGGACCCACAGAAAAGAGTGGTGGCTGTAAACCTCATGGATAGGGAAAAGTCTTTCCTGCTGTGGATAGAAAACAAAATATCTGGTACCCAGATGGATGGAAAAAGATGTGTAGGAAGGAAATGGACCAACTAATTGAAGATAGAGCCCTTTGGATGGACTGCCTGGTGGTTTGACCACAGCCACCAACACTGCACCAGCAAGATGCTGTCACTAGCACTGTGGGAATTAGGACTGGCAAGCCCACTGCCACCTGAACAAGAGCCTCTACTTTTCTCCACCTCTCCTCATCACCTTGTCTCTCTCTCAGCCTTCATATCCTGATGTGGTGTAACCACCTATTTTTTCATTGTCTCCTCCCAAACCTCATTACCAACCACACTCCTTCTCCATTGCCTTTTTCAGAAGAGCAGCCCCACAGTGACTGACCCTGGGAAAGGTCCATAAAGACAAAATTTCTGCAATTTTCTGTACTCCCGTTTTCCTAATTGAGTCAAAGATGCATCAGACCATGAAAATTAGTGTAAATTTGACTACATCTGCTATATTGAGACCACTAAATACACATGATGCAAATAAGAATTATTGTTTGTTTTGAATATAAACAGTGTTGCAGAAAATGTGGCCACTCATAAAACCTCAGCAAGTGACCAGTTACTTATGTTTAGCCAAGGATTTATCAGCCAGAAAGCAGTACCAGACACAAGTAAACTCTTGTGGCAGTAGAAATAAAACCAAGGTGCTGGAAATGCTTTGCTTTTTCCACACACAGATCTGACTTGGTCCATCACAGAGAGCTGGAGCAGCCTCCAGGTGAAAAGGCTTAGACATGGTAATTACAGCATGAGATTTGCTGTCAGTGTTTCAGAGCAATCCCTCCACAGTGCATAGTGATGGGAGGGTGAATGAGAAGATAGTGACTCGTTGTGACCAAGAGTTTTCTTCTCACTCTGGATTCCTGTGAACCCCTCAGAACATGGACAGGATACAAATGAGGAAAAGTGCATATTCTGTGCTTTGACCAGTCCTTATTTTCTGGGACAGTGCCTTTTGCTGGCCCCCAAAACTACTGCTGCAAACAAACTGCATCACAGAGGGACTTCTCCATGTCCTAGGACTGAGCATGACAGTGTTACCTGTTCCAGGAGCTATTACTGCTGAAATTCTTCTTGGAGAGAAAACCACATCATCTCTTGAGATAACATCTTCCATCTGAACCTTCTGGGGTTGATGCTTCACAGGGGAATTCTTCATCAATAGCTCTTAACACTGAGCTGGTAGGACACCATCTTCTCCCTTGTTTATTACAACAAACAGCTAAAGATTCTCTGGCCACAGAAAAGGCCAAATCACCTCATCACCTTCTCTCTGACAAGCTCGTACCAATGTACCATCATGGTGACTGAAAAGCTGTGGATGGCTCCAAATCAGGATTTATTTTTAGGTTTCCAGACTGTGTATGGCTCCTGCCAAAAGAGCCTGGTCCAAAGTTTATTCAAGTCCACGATAAAAATGTCTAATGGCGTGAATGACCTTTGGATCAGCTCCAAAGACTGTGCACTGATACTAGCACTGGGGCTGGCTGGGGATTCCCTTTGGGAAGGCTGCCCAGTAGAGAGGCAGTTTAGACAAAATTGAAATTTTCAGGGAGAAAAACATCCTGATTTTAAACCCTCTTCTCTTTCACAATAAAGGAATAAAAATACGCTTTTTTTTTCTTTTCAATTAAGAAAAGTCAAGAATAAGTATTTTCTTCAGGGCCAGTTGGAACAAAATCAGAAAACTATGTTTTGGTTTGAATGTGTTCAATAAACCATTAAACCCCCATTTCCCTATAAGTACATAGCCTCACTGGGCTGTGGTTTAGATGTCTCATCTTTCCTGCAGGCTGTTTCCTCGAGGACTACATTTGCCATAGTGCAGAGTGGACTCTGAGGTCTGTGAGACATGACAGCAGCAACACATAGTCCCCTGAAAAATACAGGTATTAAGTTCCTGGATGAGAGCTGCTAGAAGGAAATACAATTCAAGGCTGATGTTCAGGGTTGAACAGAGTTAAAGCAAAGCTTTTAGGGTTAACTGAACAAACTAAAGAAGAACATGTCAATTTGGAGCATGCCAAAAATTCTGATCAAAAAAATGTCAGCGTAAAACTTATTTCCCTCTGCAAACCAAGATGTTTTGAGATTTTATTCCATGAAAAATTTGGAAATGTTGGTGTTTCTTGACAGCCAGAGAGAAAAACAAAGTTTTCAAGGGGGCAAACCTTTCACAGCTCTGCAGTTAGTAACAAAGCAAGAAAGGTGAGGAAGGAAGATGATGTGGGAAGCTTACTGCCCTGTAGCTGAAAAGTCCTGCAGAAATGAGCACCAAACAATCATGTTCTCTCAGCAACTGTCTGCCTTCGTATTTCCAGGATCCTTTCCCAGGATAACAGGCAATCCTCCAGGGTGGAGAGATTCAAGAATCTCCAGCCGATAAGAGATAGTTTTGAGTAACCATTTCCCTAGATGCCCCAGCTCACCATGGCAAGAACACATCTCTAGGGCTTTGCAGGCTCTCTCAGATCTACTCTGACCTTCACTGCACCACTGTCTTCCCTGGAATAGTTCATGGTTCATGTAAGGGAGGCCAGAATTCATTCCTGTCTCACGTACTCACCACCCAGCTGACAGGCTGTGTGAAAGTGAAGTGGCATGTGGAGCAAGCACTGGGAAAGTCACCTTTTGATCTCACTGAAGGTGGTCCTCAAACCAGGTCATGCTTGAGAGAACTGGCAGGGAAAATAAGGAGAGGCTGGGCTGCAGCTGTCTGGGTTGGGGCAGTCTCCAGTTCAGAAGAATATTTGACTTTCTCCTGCTGCCAATTTTAGAGCCTTTATAAATACCACACCTAAATAAAATGGAATAAAATAAATGATCCTCTTCAGGCTCCCCACACCCTTCAATCACCCTCCCTAGGAGCATCCAAGGGCTACAGGGATGCATGGGGACAGGAATTATTGTTAAAAATAACCAGTCTAGAGAGGAAAATAATTTATGTTGGGTTTGGAGCAAGGATGAGGTTCCATTTCCTTCTGAGAATCAAGTGAACAATGTCAACCCAGAGCCTGCTGTGCAGTCATCACTGACTTCCACTGCACAGCTTGCAACCTGCAGCAGCACACACACCCCAGGACATGGGGAAAGGCAACAGTCAGCCCCTTCCCTGTCACTTGTCTGGTGACAATACTTCACAAGCATCCCATCCCATCCTCACCAGTAAGTCTGTCCCTTGATGTGCAAGGTCCTGTTGTGCCATGAAGCACAAAACTTAACTTGCTAGTTATTTGGCAAGATGCCTTTGTCCTGTGAATGCTCCTGGACCCCAGCACAGATTGAAGGCTATTCCCTAGGGGTCTTAGGCTCACAGACAGACACTCATCAATTCCCAGCAGGTCCAGATATTTAGCCACCTTTTCTGAAGAAGGTGCTTGACCAGAGACAAGATAGATGCAGCCCTAATTATCTCTGAACCTAGTGTGGTTCACAACACTGGTCTTGGGAGAAGATAATGTCACTCATCTTTGAACTGAACCATGCAATCTGTAAATGTCAGCTCTGGAATATACACCACAGTGTGGCATTTAAAGTGCCTTTTTATTCTTGCTATTATTATTGTTATTATTTTCCTTTTTACCTGAGGACTGAATGTTTGGGGACTGTGGCAGGAGAGGTCTGTACATCTGGAAAGCGTCAGATTTAACGCCCGAAGTCATCAGCCCAGGTCAGCTAAAAGTACATGTTTGCTTCCAGCAGCAGCTGTGCAAACTCCTGTTGCCTTGGTTGTGCAGGGCTTATGTAAAGATTCCTCAAAGACAGTGCCCTCTTTGTGAGCCCATAGCTGTGCTGATCCCTGGCAATTCCAGCCCTAGTTTCAAAAAGAAACGGGCCTAAAATGGCACTCCCACCGCAAACAGATGTATTTCAGCCTCTGTCTAAGGCAGCATTCATTTCATCATGAAAAGGAAAACATCATAATTTAGGGTCACACGTCTCCTGCCTGTCAGTCAGGCACTGCCAGCTATTTTTACAGCATCCCAGGGTGTTGTGGCAGTCTAGAGAACAAGTGACACACCTTTCCAAAGGCTGTTAGAACGATACTGCTCAGCGAGAAGCTCTGAGCGAGAAGCTTTGGGTTTGTCCCTGAGGTTTTTTTTCCCCTCGAGCAGGCTTGAAATAAAATCTGTGTGTATTGCACATTTTTTCTATTGCATGTTGATTTTCTTTGCTTCCCACTGCTTCATGGCCTTTCCCTGCCCACTGCAAAATCTTTCTTGCAGGTTCAGTGTCAGAACTTTCGTCGTGGTGCTGTGGCATGTGGGTGGAGCAGATGTACCATGAGATTGAGCTCTCTCACAACAGAGACCAACAGCTGAACAAAACTATACCTACCCTAAGAGAAGCCAAGTTTCACTCACTGACTTCAGTAGCTTTCAGTTGCTTCTGTTTTGCACTGAGATTGAATCTGGCCAATTTATTTAACCTAATAAGCAAAAGTGTAATGAAAAACAATCCAGCAAAACTCCTGGGCATCTGAAAGAGGCACAGTGAGAAAACAATCCCAAGCATCCCTGCCTTCAGCCAAGTATTATATCTGCAATGCAAACAGAACACCTCCATATTTACAGTTTGGTGGGAGTTTTGCTCATGTAATAGCTTTAGGGTTCAGACCACTGCTCATTAAAGTCACCAAGAGTCTTTGCACTGACTTTAATGAGCTCTGAGACAAGAATGGAATATACAGCATTTTACCAAGAATCCAAAGTGGAAAAAAACCCAACTCTGGTAAAGCTCTTACTTTGGTCTTTTCTGAAAGTTGAATGCCTGAAGGGACTATGCTGCTCTTGCTGTGCAGTTTCAGCCTCTATGGGCAAAAAGCCCTGCTGAGCCCCTCCTGACAGTGCCAGAGTTCCTCACATGGAAAAGTCTGCTGGCAGATTTCATTACAATAATTGTGCGACAGTTAATAGCACATTGTAGAGAAAGTGGACAAGAAAACACAAGGGAGCAAAATCCAGATGATCAATCATCCTTTTCCCTGACACTGTCTTTATGTGGGTTGTTTTCACCGGGAATATACACCTAATAACTGCCCAGATTCCTTGTTTTTTCAACATCATTTCTATGGCAAATGCCATTAGTTACTGTACTGTGGTGATTTAAAGCTGAAAACCTACTGTGACCTGAATCAAAAGACAGATTAACTTATCTGCTTTAACAAGGAGTTGCTTGAAGTCTTGTAGGAAATACTGTATGAACTTACATTTCATATGGCCAGTAATTGCTTTTCCTGTTACTTTTCTAGGAGAGAAATACAAAAGGAAATGGGAGCTGGGTGCATAGTGGGGACTGGGCTGTAGTGCTTCAAGTCTGCAGGTCATCAATTCAAGGTAATTTAGCTGATGACTTCAGTGGTCTCAGCTCAGCTCTCAGGGGACAGGTGACCACACTTGGCCATCCACCAATGCTGAAACCTTGATGGCAACTCAGTAAATGCAAAGAGCTTTGGCTGACCAGCCTGGCCAAGATGAATCCCATGCCAGGGGGTATTGGCTCAGCCCCATCTGTTAAGCAGCTGGATACAGTGTGGTCAGACTCTGATGAGAGGTACCCAGGTCAGTCCCTCTGAGCACCACATAGAGGTCAGGCTCTCTCTGTATCTGACTGTTATGGAAATCAGAAAAGGCTGAGTAGATTCCCAGTACAGAGTTACCTCTGGATAGCCACAAAGGAGTGCTGTGGGTGAGGGATCAGCTAAGAGTCTCCTGATAAGGATAAACAAGAAGGAAACTTTTCAGCAAATGACCTCTAACAACAAATTTACTGAGTTCCAGAATCTATAGACTGCAGGAAGGTTCTCAGCTCCTATTCTTTCACTAGGAGAGATGCTCAGATCATGAAGCAACTGGTTTTCAGTGGGATATTAGATTAGACACAGGAACCAAAGACTTTTAACTTGAAAAGTTAGGACAGTGAGTTCTGACTGGGGATTTTTTTCCCCCATTTGTGGACTCTCAGCAGCAATGCAGCTCCTGTACAGTGAATTTAAGCTGACTTTGAATTGCTTTTCTTGGTTTCCTTCCACAAGTGACAGGTTGACAGCTACTTCTCTTGGAAGAAGATGGCCTTCCAATCCTCAGGTCACCATATGGTGCAAAAATAATTTCATTCGTGTCATACCTGATTTAGAGCTGGAGGAAATGGAGCTAAGAGACCAGTGAAGCCATCTCCCCCACTGTCCATCACGTGTCACTGTGCCATGCTCTGTTTTCAACATGCCCCGTCTCAACAGGCAATTTGAGAGCTGTGGTTGTCCTTCCAAGCTTTATAAATGTGCTAAATGGAGTGGGTAGCTGGAGAAGAAATGTGCCGTTGACTGTTAGACATTACAGGAGGGAATAACGTGTCATAAATCAAAGAGACACAACGCTATCACAACAGGCTAGCCAAGAACAGGCACTATAAGAGTTCTTATAATGACACCTATTTGTTGAGGCAAGAATTTCATCTGTAAGCTGTTCAGTGAGGCTTTACATCTCTGACCTGGTGCTGTGTTCTAAATGATCACTTACAAAAAACATCTGAAAAAGGTATCTGTTTTGTTTTCTTGGGGGGAGTTCTCCTCAGTTATCCATGCTTCTTCAGTTCTTGTTTTTTTTTAATCCAGAAAATCTTCAGCTGTCAGACACTTGGGTTTTTTGAAAGAGTTTTTAATTCTTCAGAATTCTTTTGGTTTGCTCTCATTTTTCTTAAACCATGCTTAGAACAGAAGGGTCCTTCCCACCGTGATATTTTCCCTTGCTTGTCACAAAAGCAAGCAGGCTAGAAAAAGAGAAGAAGGAAACACAATGTATGTCTAGAAACCAGAGAGAGTATACAAACCAGCAGAAAGCCACCTTGTTCCCACTCTCAGTAGGAGAGTATCTGAAGGAAGCACATTAGGTGACTTTGTGTTCCTCCACATGGTGTTTCTTCTCTTGCTCCCATTGCATCTTCTTCACACTTTCACTACTGGTCATCATCCACAGCAGGGAAGGCAAGAACTACTCATTCTCCCTCCTTTTTTCCTAGCATAGTGCGTGGTCCAAAGCTTGAAACGAAGCAAGACAAGACTCCATTTGGATCAGAAAGAAGTCACCTGCCCTCCAGGTGGGGTGTTAATCCAGCCCTGCATTCCCTTTTTGGCAACAGACTTCACAATACCCCGACAGCCTTAAACACCACGAGGTGCAAGTACAGTTAATCTCCAAACGCTTTACTTGCACCGTAAAACAAGGCACTGGTCTTATTCCCATTCTGCAGTTGGACCCGGAGGCATGGTGGACTTGAGCCAAGAGGGATCTGGTTCTCTGGAACGTCCTGCCACTGCTTCCCAAACAGGCAGCCCATCTGGCCTCTGCTAGCACTGGGCAAAGCCTTAGTTCTTCATTTTTGATGTTGCATTCAAATCCCACCGCAGTCCCTCCACACACCAGTTTGGTGCGAGAACAGGCCCATTGGGGTTGCAGAGCATTCCCTGCAAGCAGGCAGAAGGGCCATGTAAAAATCAAATCCACATGACTGCAGTTACAGGCAACCAAAGAGAGGGTTGCTCTTCCAAGAAAAACTTTTCCATGTAAAAGAATTCTTAATCTTCCCTTTGACTGTCATTGTTGAAATGATGGCTTCGCAGGCTTGAAATTTAAGACCCTATCGGCGTCTTTTCTGTTAGCTGTGATTTATGAATGGTTTCGCTGTTGATTATCCTGCAAGATTACAACACAGCAGCCCTGACAGACAAGGAGAGGAAATTTCACAGGGTAACAGGCAGCTCCTTCTCCAGGGCAGTGGGGCAGGGAGGTGTGTTTGCACTCAAGTACGTAACGATATCAGTAAATGCCAACTGGACTCCGCAGGTAATCGAATAATCACCATGTAGTGCCTGCTCATAGGCAAGCAGAGTCAGCAGAAGTCTTGATGGTGATTTTTCTGTGCCTCAGAGCCTTTGCTTATTCTGTAATACTGCATTCAGTTGGGTTTTTTTGCCTTGATTTTGGCACACAGTACTCAAATGTGAGAGGGCAATATACAACAGCATGTTCTTCAAGGATGATCCTTCTTTACCACACTTGCAAAGTCTACTGCCCTGTCTGGGAGATGCGCTGCCTTTATTCAAGCCCAGGCTATTCAAAGGAAATTTGC
>NW_008666311.1:0-4341 GCF_000695815.1 Acanthisitta chloris | reverse complement strand
ATTCCTGACCCTAGAAAAGGAGATTTTTTGTGCTTTTCATTCCCATTTCCTGCTAGACAGTTTGTTCCAAGTCACTGCTAGGAGAGCTGTTTGTCTGGGGAGGGTGGCAGGGCCAGAGCAGGTGCAGTCATAACTTGAGGGGGCTGTGGCCTTCACTGGAGCAGACAGCCAAGACTCAGAGTCCAGGCTGAAAAATCTTTTGATGTGGGGGCTGCCTAAAAATAAACGAGTAGACCTCTCAGGAGGTGATTTTAACCTCTTGATAAATGGCCTCTGCTTTTCAGGCAGAAAGGTTCCTTTGATTTGAACTCTGCCATGCTGCCCTGCAAAATGAATAGTTATTGGCATATAGTTTCCCAGGTCCAGCACTATGGATGTGCTTCCTGCTCCTTGTACCACATCTGGACCTGTGCAGTGAGCAGTGGAGTGCCACCCACGTGCTTTGGATCATTTTGTGCTGAAATGAGCAACTCCACAAGGTGCCAGGCAAGGGTGATCTGGGCCTGACATACCTGAGTACTGCTCTGTGGTCATATTTCCTTTAGTGATGCTCTTGCCTCAGTGCCTTTCAACACTACTGTCAGGAACACATGGCAGAAAGGGAAGGCTGCACTTCTTTGGAGGGAACCAGAGAGCACAGTTGCATCCAAGTGTGGCCTGAGCCGTTCTTACTGGGACTAGTTACGCTGTGGGTGTTCTGAAGGATTGGGTTCGACAGTGAACCAGAATGGACATTCCTAGCATTCTTCCCATTTTGCCACCCAGCCTGCTTCAGAAAAAGTCCTGCTGTAGGTGTTTGTATCCTGTCTCTTTCTTCCCGCACTGTATTTGTCTTTCAAGCCTGGCAGCAGTGGAAGGAAACTTAGCACGTGATGCTGACACTCTGCCATGTCTGTGGGACGGCAGATTCCTAAAGTACTCAAATCTAGCTAAGAGAATAACTAGGAAAACAGGAGGCAGAGCACTCATAAAAGCATAGAGAGGCTTGAATCCCAGTGGATTCAAGGAGGGATACCAGCTTTTATCCAGAAGCAGGGCTGCTCACAGCAGGAAGGCTGTCTGGGTTCCTGCCCCCACTGCCCACACAGTCCCTCTGTCATGACTTCCCACCTGTTTCAGGACTGGGAATTGCATTTTATAACAAAACAGATCAATGAAAAAAATAAATTGGAGGAGCTCTGAGAAACGTGTGCTTCAAAAAACCCTATCTAATCGATGTTGTCAGAACTGCACCTCTGCCTGAGAGTGAACAGATACAGTCCTGCTGGAATTGTCCCTATTTTTCTGCTACTTGATTCCCCACTCCTTATTTAGAGTTGTTTTACACTGAAATTCCCAGCTAGGCAGGGATTTTCCTTCAGACTTAGTACTGGTAGTGGAGGCCACTGTCCCCCAGCCTGTGCCTTCACACACTGCTGCCCTTGTACCACTGTGCTTGCACCTGTTTGTCTATACTCAGCTGCTTCAGAAAACTCCCCTCCAGACTTTTCCTTCCTCCTTGACCCACCATACACACAAGGTCCCAGTTTCCCTGTTCCCAAGCCAAGACACAGGAATGTAACACTCCCTAGTGATTCCTTCTAGCAAATTAAGAATTGCTGAACTAAGGAGGGTTTCAGTAGAGCAACATGGCCTCAGCTGAAAAACCTGCATTTGTTGTTTTTCTCCTTCAGCTGGGCACTGTGCAATATTTACATACTGTTTCACCAGCTCTAATTCTACTACACCATATATACACCTGTGTCTGCACACTGAGTTTCCATTCAGCCTGATTTTCACTGCCCAAGAGCTGGATACTGTGGCCCCAGGAGGATTCTGACCAAAGAACGAGTAATTTCCATCACAACCATCAGGACAGGAGCATTTCTTACCCCCTGCCCAACCTGTACTTTACACAAGAGAGCTCCAACTTGGGTGAGCAACCCACTACCAACCTTAAATACAAATATTATCATAATCACAACAACAACAATAACAGCACCATAATGTGTGCACACACATGTGCTGCAGAACAACGACTACAATCACAATAGCACCACAATAAGCCCTGCAGAACCCATCAGCAGTTTTGCCAGTCATAAGTGAACTCTATATGACTCCAGTCACCAGTGCTTGGGGATGCTCAGCAGTGCTTAGTGTTTCAACTGTTTACAGCTCAGCAAACCCTAAACCATGAACAACAACTTCTGAGCTGAACACATGTGTTATACTGAAATCTACCTTCAGAAATACACATTGTTTAGCTCCAGGAAAGACTGGACTGCAGTTTCTCAAAACAAGAGTCAGTAAAAACACAGCCTCCCCTCAACTGCTCCCCAAGCTAAAATATACCTTAGGATTCAAGGACAGTGCACTCACCCCTGCCCAGTGTCTCTTTGTCCTGCTCCTTTTTTGATCCGTGGAAGAAAGCAGCTCTGAAGACACTCCTTCCCCTTGCACACACAGTCTTGCCAGTTCAGGAGAGGGGCAGGGGAACAGGGCTGCAGGGGAACTGCTGGGCTGAATGCCTGAGTTCACAGTGTTAACTGGCCAGAGAATCCTATTACGTGATAGGTAGCAAACCAGGGACTAATTTATGGAAATTTTGACCTTTGGTCCCCTTTGACATTTTGAGATCAGCCATAGCCTGTGCGAGACATTAGAGCCCTTACAGTAAGGGGCTCTAAATCAGCCTGTGTGGCTGCTGGAGCCAACGAGCGGGTCAGAGGTAAGAATTCACTGAGGTTCGTGTGTGGGCTGCTCGGTGCCTGTTTGACATTTACAAATCAGTGACATTCCTCTGCACAGCTCAATGCACACAAATGCTTCAGTCACTCTGAGGAGGGCCCCTCGTTTCAGTCAAGGGTGGATCTGGGCATCCTTGGCCTTTCTTTTTGACTTGAACAAGAATACAGCCGAACAAATCCAGCTTTACCACCCTACAGTGTGACCTGCTCCCTCAGGAGGATGGAGTGTGGCACTTTGAGGTTCAAGCCTACCTCAAAGGATTCTGTGTTGTCTTCATGGCTTGGGTGTGACACCTTCAGCACTGGGTGCAGCACCAAACGCCTCACGTTTTCATCAGCTGCCACAACAAACGTTGTGTTTGACAGTTTTGTAGCACAGACAGTCTCATTCCACTAGGTGCTGGGCCAACAGCTCAGACCAAGAGGAGGCAGACAGCTGGATGTCAACAGTTTCCCATGGAAACCTATTTGCCATGAATAAAACTCCACTGGGCTGAGCCACATGAGTGGGCTTGCCCCAGATTTCTCACAGTCTAGACTGTGTAGTGAGAAAACATGATGAGAAAAACATCATCAAGGCTGTGGACAAGGTAACGTTAATGTCAGCCAGTTATTGTGCAACAAATGACCATATTGGCTTCAGCCAGCCTGACCTGTTTAGCTGCTGCTGCTGCCCTGAACCCTGAGGGTTGAAATGGACTCTCCGTTCCCCTCAGCGCTGGCACTGCCTCTGGCACATGTTGCTTGTCCTGGCTGGAGGTTGTGCTGGGATTGGGGATGTCTTTCCATGGTGGCCTTGAACACATGATGGCTGGGATGGGGAAATCAGCTCCTTGGTTGTGGACCAGCAGCTGTGGAGGCAAAGAAAGGTGTGAGGGCACTGGAGGCATGAGGACATGGGAGGTGTGAGGGCACGAGAGGTGTGAGGGCATGAGAGGTGTGAGGGTACAGATGTGAGGGCACAGGAGAAGTGAGGGCACGAGAGGTGTGAGGGTACAGGAGGTGTGAGGGCATGAGGGGTGTGAGGGCACAGGAGGTGTGAGGGTACGGGAGATGTGAGGGCACAAGAGGTGTGAGGGTAAAGGAGATGTGAGGGCAGGAGAGGTGTGAGGGTACAGGAGGTGTGAGGGCACGAGAGGTGCGAGGGCACAGGAGGAGTGAGGGCACGAGGGATGTGAGGGCACGAGGGGTGTGATGGCACAGGAGATGTGAGGGCACAGGAGGAGTGAGGGCTGCCACGAGGGAACAGCACAGAGGACATGGTACACCCTGCTAGCCAAGACCTGCTGCATCGGTGAAACTTCACTTTGCCACCTCGGAGCGAAGAGGGACGATGGCTCTCGAGAGGAGTCTCTTCCCTCATGCCATGACACCGACGGGAAAAGGGACGTGGGGGTGAAAGAAGGACGAATATTAGAACGGGAGAAAGTCGGGCAGAAGCGAGGAAAACTTGGCCAGCAGCGAGGGGAGGACGGGCGGGAAGCCTCAGGCGATGGGGGTGTGTGTGGGGCTCTCCCCCCGGCCAGGGGTGCCCCGAGTCTCCTCTCGGGGGACAGGACGAACGACCGAACGCGCCCGGAGGACGAGCGGCCGGGGCAGAGCTGGGGGGCCGGGG
>NW_008666310.1:0-892 GCF_000695815.1 Acanthisitta chloris | reverse complement strand
CTAGAAACCCTGGCTGCTTGTGGCTTGGCTGGGTGGACTCTTCAGTGGGTAAAGCACTGTCTGGATGGCTGGGCCCAGAGACTTGTGGTTAACAGCAGCCAGTCACTAGTGGTGTTCTCCACTTTCATTTGCTCATCATGGAGTCACAGAATCACAGAATCAGTTCGATTGGAAGAGAACACAGTGGGTCATTTGGTCCAGCCTCCTTACTTAAGCGAGGCCTTCCTAGAGTGCATGGTTCAGGATTGCGTCCAGACGGTTCTTGAATACCTCCAGTGAATTCACAACCTCTCTGGGCAATCTGTTTCAATGCTCAGTGATTTGCACAGTAAAGAAGTTCTTCCTCATATTCAGGTGAAACTTCCTGTGCATCTGTTTTTGCCTGTTACCTCTTGTTTTATTGAGTGTGGCTCCATCCTCTTGGCACTTCTCATCCATGTACTTATATACATTACTGAGGTTTCCTCTTGGTCATATCCTTGAGACTGAACAGGCTCAGCTCCCTCAGCTTTTCTTCATAAATGAGGTGCTCTGGTGCCTTAATTATCTTCCTTGCCTTCCGCTGGACCTGCTCCAGGAGCTCCATGTCCCTCTTGTACCGAGGGGCCCGGAACTGGACACAGTACTCCAGGTTTGACCTCACAAGGGCTGCATAGAGAGGCAGGATCACCTCCCTCCACCTGCTGGCAATGCTCTTCTTAATGCATCCAAGAAGTAAATACAGCAAACAGCAAGTGAATTTGTGGCCCACTGCTGGCTCATGGACAGCCTGTTATCCACCAGGACCTCCAGGTCCTTCTCCACAGAGCTGCTCTCCAGCAGGTCAATGCTCAACTTGTACCAGTGCTTGGGGTTATTTCTCCCGAGGTGCAGGACCCTGTACTTGCCCTTG
>NW_008666309.1:0-8681 GCF_000695815.1 Acanthisitta chloris | reverse complement strand
TTATAAGCAGGATATGCTCAGCACTGGCTGGACTAACACAGCCACACAGTATCTGGATATAAACTGTGTTTTTAATGGGAATCCATAGGATCCGTTCTTATCTCCTCCAGCTTAACATTTCTGGAGGAAAACAAAGTCATTAGAGAAGATGTGAAGGCTAGGGAAAAGGCAAATAGCAGAAAGGGTAGAGTTCACAAATAAAGAGCAATCAAGGGCACATGGTAAGGTGGACCAAAGCAATCCCAACGCATTTTAAGATAAGCAAATGAAAGTCTTGCATAGGAACAAAGACAATGACTTCTGCTCTGGTAATCAGAAACACTGAAAAGAATCATCAAATTAACATGGAGTTTTAGAGAATCCTGTGCTCAGAGGGGCTACTGTGATTCTAGGATGTTTAAAAATAGGAATACAAAGCGGGAGCAGAAAATAGGAGTACAGTAGTTACATTATCTTTGTGTTTGGTAGTGCTACATCTTTTTTTTTTTCCAAAAAAAAAAGCATAACCACTTTCCAGTTATTATTTTAAAACGAACATTGATCAACTACAATGACATCAAAAATGTGTACAGGATTGATTCAGAAGTTTGATGGTGCAGGACTCAGAGACTCAATCTTTTCAGCTTAACAGAGAAAAGCTGAAGCAATGATTTGATCACATTCTTAAGTACTCAGGTGGAGAACAGTGGCACTACAACATTTTTCAAGCTAGCAGCAAAGATATAGCAAGACCCAATGACTGGAAATTGAATCCAAATATTCAGAAGAGATAGAACATAAATGTTAACAATGACAGTACTTACCTGTTGGTTAAACTCATTTTTTTCCAATAGCTAAGAGTAACTATGTAAGTCTCTAAGCTTATTCTGAATATTGATCATTGAAATAATACAAATTTTTTTAATGTGCACATATATAATATATTATATTGTGTATTATTCAATTATTTATTATGGTACAGTTTTAAAATTACAATTAGATTAACAGTATCAGATTGCATTGTATCTAATTATCAATTACATAAAGACATCCTATTTTATTAAAATAGACAAACAGTAATAAGATTGTAAAAATTGATGGATTCAAGTTGCAAATGCTTAGATAAGCTATCTGTCATGGTTCAGTTCAATTTTTGACCAAAGACTACTAACAGTGTCAGACAGTTGATTGGTTTTGCATAGACTTCCAAAAGAAACCACTCTCAGCTATAGATGAGATCTGGAAAATAGTACTTCCAAGGGATAAATTTTAACAATGGAAGGGAAAAAAGTCCTTAGAATAAAATTCTTGGGAAAGGCTAGATAAAGGTTTTGCAGAGCACCTCAGAAAAAAAAATTTTAAAAATTTAGGAAGATAATGAGTAGTGTAAGCAGACAAACATCCTGATTTACACACCTCAGGCGGCTAAAACTCTCAGTAATTCATTTTCAGAAAGGAAATCAAATATCTAAAATATTTTCATATCTCTTCATGTATCACCATGTGTGCATTGAATGCACTAAGATGCTATTTACTGGCAATGATTTGCATCAGTTTGTAAATTCTAAATTAAAGCCAAAACAAAAAGGTTAAAATTAAAATATCATTCCTGTCCTCAAAGATCAATTGTTTGGCCTTTTTTAAACTTCCTGTTTTGCTATATAGGAACTCTTCTTTATCACACTCGATTCACGGAACATGCTATTATTGTTTTGCTTTGCTTTATTCCCCATCAGCAAAAAAACACTGCACCTGAACAAGACAGAAAACCCCTTTTCCATGCATGTTTTCTCACAGAACAAACTGACATCAGTAGATTGTTTGCTTTTAACCCTGACAACCCCCCTGACCTATTTTTGAAACAAATTTTATTTTAGGATGTTCCGACTCTGATACTAAATTGGAAATCCTGGTGTGAATTTTATAGAACACTATTTCCTTTTATAGAGGAAGTTCACAGCTAATCTGTCATCTACAGGGCAGACAGAGGCCAGAAGGCTAGGAAACCAAGACAGGTGGCCTAGCAGCAGCCTGAAACCTAGACATTTTTAACATTTTGTGCAAAATTAAATTGCAGGGAATCTGAGTGTTTTCTCACCGTGCCATGTTTTATTAACACTAAAAAAGAAACTCAGCTCTATAACAGGATAGGCAAACATCAAACAGAATAACTTTCTTGCAGAACGATTCTTCCACCTGGGTAAAGATGGGCAACAAATTCCCTGTTTCTCAGGGATCTTTTCTCAAGAAGTTATGCCAGGAAATGAAGAATCCAGGTTTGTTCAGGCTTCCCCTCTTCCCACCAGCCCTGCAAAAACCCAGTTGTGTTTCTATGTTTACAACATGCTTTTTAAAAACATATTTACTTAGTCAGCAAGTGATTCCCATCATCCATCATTCTATGATTATTAATAACATAATTGAATTAAATTATTGTACCACTTTATAAAGTACCACTTTATTATTATTATTATTATTGTTATCGATTAATTAATTAATTGTTGATATACTAGTTTTGTATGCTCCATCTGACTCAATGTAAATACACAGCATGGCAGTATTGTCACAAAAGCAGCCATAAACTGAAGGTTTATAAACATCAGCAGTCTCCAGGAGGCAGGAGTATGTACTACCACACTCCTTATATCCTGGTAAGACCAAGTGATTCTGAAGGCAAAGCATAGGTTGTCCTTGTGAAGACATGATAGCATGGAGATATGGGATCTAAGTCTGCAGTAGTGATCTTGAGTTGAAAATAGCAGCAAAAATGGATTACATTAGACCACATGGAGTTATTGTGCCAAGATCATACTTAAGTACAGGAACGAGTTCATTTACGTAGTAATCAGGAAGGGGTGACCACTGAGCCCCACAATGTGGTGCACAATGTAGGTATCACCCAAGTTATGCAGTGGAAACCTTCTCTTGCTCCCAACAAAAAGATGTGGAGCAGTAACATGTCCTCCTGTGGACTTAAAATGCTGCAATTAGTCCAGCTAGGAGGTGGGGGTTCCCCACAACCAAATATGCTCCAACAGCACATTTGCTCCTTTTCTTTCACATCAGCCTTCCATTATATACTGAAGGTCGTTATTTGGGTGCACAATTTGATTTTGAAGGCATCAGTTAGCAAGTCTTCAGAAAAATTCCTTGTGAAGGCAGCGCCTTAAGGACAAGCAGCAGGCTCAAACTTGCTTAACAGTTGTGCTGAACTCGAAAGCAAAGGAAGAGATCCTGCTAAGGATACAACCCAGAGTAGTTGACTTACTGAAAAAAATCCCATTTTGAACACAGTAACACTGTTTTACACTGTTATCACATTAAAGGCAGCCACCAACCTAGTATTTAGGGAAGGGGCTTGCAAAACACAGAAAGAAAATATAAATGTCTGTGTTTATGTGTATGTCTGCAAATGGGATGGAAGTATCTGTGTCAGTAAAAATAATTGCCGCTACACAAAATAACTGTTCATCTGCATTACAGTGTTTCCATTTATTATCTACAACATATAAACTATTTGACTGAAAAGGATACATACTGCAGGCAAAGCACAGAAAAGTGAGATAGTAGGTACATTTTGAGAAAATTCTTGGCAATTTCTTTGTCTTCCCAGATATTTAAGATAAACACAGCTAGACTTCAGCATTTTACGGTTTATAGTCCTCAGTCCCAGAATCTGCCAAAATTTGACATTACATGGACAAGATATCAAGAATGAAGCAAAAAAAATTATTGTTTTCCCCTCTGCATATTTCTACATTATCCCACCTGTCAACAGTTTCACACAGACATACCTTTAATTTGTAGGATTATGTTAAACTTTCTATTTTGAACTTGTGCTGGTAACACCAAATGAATTAATTTGTGTATCTATCTAAAATGCTGCAGCATTCTGAAAATGTGTCTTCTCAATAGTTTTCCAACACTAAGTTAACTTCTGATTTTAACCTGGGAGGTCTTTGAACATAAGAATAGGATGCCTGGCAGAGATGGAAGACAAACTCTATGAACTTGAGAACCATGATAAGTGATCCATAAATATCAAATTAAAAGGCTTTTTGACTGTTTCTCCTCCCAGTGGCCCTACTCATTTTCTGCACAAACTTCCTCAACTCTTTTTAAGGTAAAAGTTAACAGTTCTACTAATTAAAAGGTTCTACAGTGATCATAGATTGCTATTTTATGTTATCTTGAAACATGTTTTTGAACCAGGTAAATATAATTTGTCAGCAATTATGCTCTGATTTTGGATAAACATGTCCTTTGTTAATTAGAATAGTTCCCTAATGTAATCCTTGCCAAGTATTTTAGCACCAGAGTTTGCAAGCCCCTAAGCTATCATCAATTTCACAAGTTTCTTAATTTACACCTGCTGAGATAGGATCAGCAGACTTGGGTTTGTTTAAATGAAAATTTCTGTTTGGATTACAGACTGAAGCTGCCTACCCATGGGCATACACGTCAGGATAAACAGCCACCATAGGTGGCCACTCTCCAAATGAAAAGCATTGCTGAAAGTTGGCTGTACCGATAAAAGAAAATAAATGAAGGTATACTAGAAGACAAGCATTGGCATTTACTGTATATAAACAATACAACACTAATTTTGTTAAATGCAGTGTTGCACTACCATAAGCATTATAAAGGTCTTTAAAGATAAGGTGGTGTAGTAATGTATGTGTGTCTATGTGAGATCAGACCAAAGCTTTCAAAACTGACTAGCAGTTTCTAGCCTATTCATATCAATTTAATGTCTTACTTTCAAGAGACTAAGTGCTCATTGAGAAACAAGAATCATACAAAATAATTTCCACATGTATATTGCACAAATGCACTACAGAGAATTTTAAAATTAATAGAAACTTTATTTTCAGGTTTCTTATTAGTAAGTTTTGACCTGAAGGGTTTTCAGTGAATCTTTTTAATAGGAAGAATCAAGAATCTGTTATTCATGAATTAATAAAGAAAAAATTAAAAGGCAATTTCCAGAAAATACATTAATGATTTTTTAAAATCAGTTAAAAAAAAACAGAAAATAGCTTTATTTTGTAAATGAAAGAAGTAGTCAAGTACTATAAAGTCAAGTTGCCAACTAAAGAAATCTGCATTAAATAAAACTTTACATGAAATTTTCACCTTTTCTGCAAATGCATTTATGATAAAAATGATTAATCCAGTCTAAACTGTTTGGATTGCTCTTAAAAAATTTACTCCTAAATTACATTGCTTGCAGAGTTAAATATTCTGTCATGACAGGCTATGTCAGATACTTGTTTATTGTTGGATTTTTTTCTAATATGATTCAACTACCATGTTTGATTTAGAGATTTGCTCCCTACTGCAATGTATTTCAGTAAAGTTGGCAACTATGAGCATAACATGATAACCTGGACATGTGAAGGGTTAAAATCAACAATTACAAAGCTTTTAGTTGTGAAAACAACCTGTAAATCTTGATGAAAGCCAATAACATTTTCCTCTATTTTCTCACCAATTAAGTGAGATCCTCTTTCCTAGTCTGAGGTGCATGTAGGTTATCAGGTGTGTATGTACTTTTAGGATTAGCCATGTTCATGACAATACAATTAGCATGAGGAATTAGGAAGAGTTTACACAGTCCAAGTCCAGCTTTTCCATGCTCCATTTCTCATGACACAAAATACTGCACAGCCATTTGAATCCCACTGATTGCTGCCAGAGCATTCAACTACAGCAATAACTATGATTCATGGCTGGAGTTTATCAGACAAGGTCAGTGTCTCCTGCTCTAATAGATACTAAATTGAATGACTTGCCATAAGTCACCTCTGTTTCTCAATCTATTCAGAAGGCATAACTAGTGAAAAATTCACAGATACATGGGGATGGAGTCAAGAGAAACATTCACAATGCACAAGCTTTATCCGCAGAAGAGAACAGTTCTAGGGCTATGATATTTTTCCTTGAAATTCACTAATTATTTCTCTTTATAAAGAACTGTTACTGGTCCTATAAACACAAGAAACAGTGTGTCCAGTGGGACAAGGGAGTTACTGTCTCCTTATACTTGGCACTGGTGAGGCCACACCTTGAATCCTGTGTTAAGTTTTGGGCCCCTCACTACAAGAAAGACATTGAGGTGCTGGACCATGCCCAGAAAAGGGCATTGAAGCTGGTGAAGGATCTGGAGCACAGGTCTGATGAGGAGCAGCTGAGAGAGCTGGGGTTTAGCCTGGAGAAAAGGAGGCTCTGAGTACCTTATTTCTCTCTGTAACTACCTGAAAGGAGCTTGTAATGAGCTGTGCGTCAGTCTCTTCTCCCAGGTAACAAGTGACAGAACAAGAGGAAATAACCTCAAGTTTTGCCACAGGTAGTTTGATGGATATTCAGGAAAAAAACTTCACTGAAAGGGTTGTCAATCATTGGAACAGGCTGCCCAGGGCAATGGTTGAGTCACCATTCCTAGAGGTATTTAAAAGACATGTAGATGTGGCACTCATGGACGTGGTTGTGTGCTAGGCAGTGTTTGGTTCATGGTGGGTCTTGATATAAAATGTCCTTTCCAACCTATATGATTCTATGATTCTAAGGACGCCCTTCTCTGTTTAAGAGCTAGCACTTTGCTATTAAGGAACTCTCTACAAGAGACTGACAGCTAACAGAGAAACCAAGTACTTCATTGCAAATTGTGAAAAATAATTATACAATAAATTTTCTAGGTAAGCTGCAGTGTAAAAAATATGAAAGATGATTTTTAAATATTTTCATACACATACATGCACACTCCACTGTAATGCATGCAGAAAACTACTCTTGTGATAATAGTTTTGCTCCCTAAATGTTTCCAAATATCGTAACTTCTCTTAACTAGGTATGAATCGAGTATTATTCTCCCTTCACTTAAATCTCTGACTTTCATCTACATGTTTTTTCCAGTCACCTGTTATGACTGGTCTCTTAACTGCAATCTTTCTGAGTTGAGGGGTTTCTATGTTGTACTTAATTATACACTATCTAGTATGGGGTTGTTTTCTGGTCATCCTCTTCCACAATGCAGATGATAATCTTAAAGCAGTTAGTCATGTTATATGAGTAAAAATATAAAATCCAAGCCATTTTTGTTCTGGCAATTTCCCACTTCCTGTACAAGATCAAGTATAAATTCAGTCTGATCATTGCTTTAGAAAACTTTTCACTCTAAATTTGCAGAAACAATAATACAGTAGATGACTCTAGCTTTCTGACCACACATTATGAAGACTAATGAGTTCAGGTACACTCTAAGGACAAGATGTGGCCCTGCATGCATGACTCTTCACATTAATGAAAATATTTAGAACAAAATATTCATGCAAATTATAAAATGGGGTTGTACAAAGCATATATTTCAGGAACTGATGATGTAACATGTGGCCCTCCCTGGGAAATACTATATGAAGTATTTAACAAACTAATTTCCATAAAATTAGACATGATCTCATGAATGACACGATACACTCTCCACCACTGCCAACAGTAGGTGCCTGCTCCTGTACATATTTTTCAGGGTGAGGAAGAGTGTGTGAGGCTGCTGAAGGTTAGCAATGGATGCAACGGGAAAGATGTTTGAGGGGGCTGAGTACCTGGCATTAATTTAGAGGAGGAAGTGAAAAGGGAGGTGGTGGAGTCATTTACTGTACAACTGGGTGAGGGGCATGCACTGAGGTGCCAATAGGTAGGAATTCCCCGTGGTGTTTAGTTGCTGTACCTAGTTCAGATCTTTTCCTGCACAGTCTGTTGCTCACTGTTCCAATACTGCCTGGATCCAACTCAAGAAACAAGAGACCAGCTCTACTGTCATATGCTGTTAACACACTTCGAAAATTTCATGCTGTTTTCTTAATAAAGAAAAGTATCGAAATGCATGTCATGACAATCTTCAAAACATTATTTCATCACACCGTATTTTATATTGTGAAAGCAAATCCTTACATTCCATTTGCATCGAAAACATCTTAATAAAGAAAAGTATCGAAATGCATTATTTCATCACACCATATTTTATATTGTGAAATCAAATGCTTACATCTAGAACAATTCCATTTGCATGGAAAACACTAATGATACTTTATTTATGCCAGGGGGAAATACATTGAGCTAAACAATTCTGCTTTGTGACCAAGGAGAACAGCTGATCACCATCCTTTCATTTGTGAGTAGAAATTGAGCCTTCGTTCTCTACTCGCTCTACTCACAAATCATGTTTTCAAACCTCTGCCCCAATCCTTACCTTATCTCTATCTTTCTTCAAGTGTGGTGTGCAAACATAGGTGCAGTACTCCTGAGAGGTCTCACAGGTACATTGTATAGTGAAATAATTAACTCTTGGGTGTCACACATGTTCTTCTTCATGCTTGCCAGGATGATTTTTTGTTCCACAGCAGCTTTGTTGACTCAGATCATTAGGAATGTGATGAGCAAAGAAAGAGATCAAGGTAATGTATTTTATTTCACACTGACAAGGACTGGGAATGTAACTGCAGTCAATTATTATCTCTTAGCTAAGGTGCAATAATTCCCCAATAAGGAACAGCACCTACTCAACCTGTTCTGAGTGAGGCATTCATAACTCACAGTACTCTGTTGGATAAGTTGCTTGCTTCACATGCCACTGTTGCCTTAAGATTCTCTCCCTTCTCTTTTTTAACAGCATTCACAAAGTAAGTTATTCTTTTATTTGTATT
>NW_008666308.1:9038-59424 GCF_000695815.1 Acanthisitta chloris | reverse complement strand
TGTATATTACTCAAAGGTAGATTTATGTTTACAGTGTATAACTGAAAGCTTTGCATGGATTGTAATGACCTTGACAGTAATCTGAATGGTGATTATTATCTCCTGCCTAAAATATGCCTTAAGTCCTATTGCACAGTCATCTTGTTCTATGTAGTAAAAGGCTATTTTCATCATGTGACTCTAGCACAATATAGTGACTTAGAGCAGTGCACAAAGCACTTCTCCTTTGAGACTTTCTATCTGAATAAGATTCTGTTTCATGGAGAGAACACAGCGAGGTAGATAACAAGGACTCTTAGATTGCTTTCAAGGAAATTAGAATGGCAGTTCTGAAAATCTCATTAGTGCATGGTAGGAATGTTATGTCAGCAGCACCTCAACTAGTCTGCACTAGTCAATTTGCATTTTTCATGCTGCTGTATTCCTGCAAAAGCTAGAAATTCTGAACTCTTAAAGTAGTGAAATGTGGAATGCAGGTCCCCCACAACATCCTTCTCTCTAAGTTGGACACATATTCATTCAATGGATGGACTGGTTAGTGGATGAGGAGTTGGTTGAATGGTTATGTCCAGGAGGAACTGGTCAGTGACTCAGTTCTCTGATGTACCTTGGTGACAGGTGGTGGCCCTCAGGGGTCTGTACTGGGCAAGTACTGTTTGATGTCTTCATCAGTGACGTAGATAGTAGCTTTGAGTGCAAGTTTGCAGATGACACCAACCTAAGTGGTGCAGTTGACACACCTGAGGGATGGACCTTGACAACCTTAAGAAGCGAGGTCCTGTGGGAACCTCGTAAGGTTCAACAAGGCCAAGTTGCATCTGAGTTGGGGCAGCCCCGAGTGTCAATACAGGCTTGGGAGATGACGGGATTGAGAGCAGCCCTGCTGAGAAGGACTTGGGTGTATTGGAGGATGAGAGGCTGGACATTAGCTGGCAATGTGTGCTTGCAGCACAGAAAGCCACCCATCCTAGACTGCATCAAAAGTAGTATGGCCAGCAGGTCGTGAGGTGATTCTACCCCTCTGTCCTGCTCTCATAAGACCTCACCTGGAGTACTGCATCTAGCTCTCGGGCTCTCAGCACAGGAAAGAGAGCGACCTGTTGCAGTGGGTTCAGAGGAGGATCTCCTGATGATTGGAGGGATGGAGGATCTCTCCTATGAGGAAAGACTGAGAGAGTTGCGGTTGTTGAGTATGGAGGAGACAAGGTTCTGGGGAAACCTCATTGCAGCCTGTTAGTACTTAAAGGGGGCTTTTATGAAAGGTGGGAATAAACTTCTTAGCAGGGCCTGCTACAATAGGACAAGGGAGAATGGCTTTAAACTAAGAGGGTTGATTTAGAGGAGATAGAGGGATGAAGAGGGTGGTAAAACACTGGAATAGTTGACCAGAGGTGGTAGATGCCCCATCCCTATAAATGTTCAAGGTCAGATTGGATGGGGCACTGAGCAACCTGATCTAGTGGAAGATGTCCCTGCTCATTGCAGGAGAGTTGGACTAGTTAACCTTCCAATCCAAACTATTCTGTGATTCTAAATTGTTTTTTCACTGTTTAATAAATATGTTATTTGATAACATATGTTCAGCAGTGTCTTTCATCTCTGCATATTTCAGCCTGACTTCCGGATTGCTGCAACAGGAGTTGTGCTCGATTTAGATAAATCCATAACTATTGTAAAAAAATTAAAGTTAACTGGGTTTCCATTCAAAATTTTTAAGAACACTTGTTTTATTAAGGTAAGTGTGTAGGTATGTATACTCTCAAACCACATGTACTCATGGGAGGAAGGAATGCAGCCTGGGATTGTATTTCCTGAGGCAGAAGTTATCCATTATTGTTGCATGCTATTCTGGATCTCAGTAGCTGCTTGTGTTTTTTGAGCTCCCTTCAGTGTAGGTACTGATCATTAGCCAAGGAATAGGAATTATTCTTAACCAGAAAAAAATCTGGAATAGTCTTCTGGTTCACAATCAATGTGATTTTGTAATTTATTTTTTCCTTCCTAGCCCCCTGCTTCCTTCCTAAAATCTACTGATTATCTTCCCACAGTGGCAGACACCTCTGGAGAATGTGAACCTGTCTCTGGTATCATTCAGGCATTTTGATCCCACTGAATTTCAGCTCTGGAATCAAAGATGACTTCTAGCAGTGCTTAAGACTTCTCAATTACAGTTAAAGTGTTTGGAGCAGGAAGTGTTGCAGAAGTGAAATGTTCATTGACCTTCCAGCTGTCCTTAGTTGTGCTTTCAGGCTCAGGAAGAGGTTAGGTTATTCTGCATTTGGGGCAGCAAGCAGCTAATCAGGGATTCCAACAGTGAAGCACTCAGGTATTCACACTAGGCATAGGCAGATTGTTTTTCCTAGTTTCCTTGTGAGTTGTGAAATGAGCACAAACCTTGCAGAGCTATACTATATTAGAATCTCATAGCTAGCAACTTAAAGGCAGCTGGCTTGCTTTTAAGGTATTAATTATTTCAAAGAAGAACTGTAAAGCTTCTGTTAGATATGTTCTGTTTTAGAAGTTGAAGTGTATGTATTTAATGCTTAGAAACCTTGCCTGTGATACATGAATCTAAGTAGATTACTTTCAGTAGTTTACCTTAAAGTCAGCTTGGTGGGTTTTTGGTATGATCAGCACTCTTAGTCTAAAGACAATGTTATGTTCCTCCTTTCTCTTTATAAGATATGCTTGTGGGAATTAAGTTTTTCTGGCCTACAAAGGTCACACAGGGAGGCTTAGCATCCTGAATGATGGTGGTCAATTCACATTTTCAGGGAATGTTTAACTCTCAGCTGGAAGTGGCTAAATTTGAAGGTGCAGCAATCCGTACTGTGAGTGGTATCCGAGGACAGATCAAAAAGGCCCTCCGAGCTCCTGTAGGTGCTTTCAGAGCAACATTTGAAGACAAGTTGCTGATGAGTGGTAAGTTGCACTTTCCATGTAAGTTATCGCACAACTTTCATCCTGCTTCACAGATTGGAAAGCCGTGTCTCAGAATTCTGGAATCTGATAATTGATATGTGAATTCAGAGAGCCTGAAATGTCTGGTGAGATGCAGGATGAAATTTTTTTTAAAAAAATGTGCATTTTATTTTGGGATTTCTTTCAGTTATACTCAGAAATCATATAGTATGCAGATAAAAAGGGTTGAGTTGAAAATAGGTATTTTCAAGTGTTTTAGTGTTTCACACAGTATGGTATGCCTTTGTCCTTGAACATGATGAATTGAATTTAGTGGTGCAAGTGCTAGAAGGACATTTTTCTGAGAAATCCAAGGACTGGCATTCTAACTCCTAACCCCTAACCTTTTTGGGAAATTATGCAGGTAGGTTATCTTCTGTATTTGCTGAGTGTCACTGTGACATTGAGAATATGAGTTTATATGACTTCTAAACCCATTGAAATTACAGATAGTGCAAAATAAAAGCAAGTTAGTTCTTTTATAAAAATAGAAGAAAAGAAAATTGGTTTTGTCATTAATTGTAGGGCACATAGTTCATCTATGTTGCTAGTTCTTGAATATGAATATGAATAGGATGGTATTCAGCTGGCTGCTCGTCAGGTGTATGTACTGTTCATGGCTTTATGGATTTTTGCAGAATCCAAGTGTACAAGTAGTCACATTGCTTTTGCCTAATGTTGAAGAGATTATATATATATATATATACACCAAACATAATACTACCTCATGGTCTAGGTATCTGTTCTATTCAAGCAATCTTTACTAAGAGTGTGGAGGTGATGAACTGTTGTTTTAGAGCCAAGTAACATTTCCTTTTCTTTCAGATATTGTCTTTGTGAGAACTTGGTATCCTGTTTCTATCCCAGCATTTTATAACCCTGTAACATCCTTGCTGAAGCCAGCAGGTGAGAAAGATAGTTGGAGTGGAATGAAGACAACAGGCCAGCTGAGGTATGAGCGAGGCATCAAACTGAAACAGAACAAGGATTCTCTCTATAAGGTATATGGTTTTGGCTTGGTTTTTGTTTTTTAAACCAGTGATCACAGTCACATTTGCACTATGTCTCAGACCTGTGCAAACTGAGAGCAGTGTAAATCCGTGTTCATACATAAGCATGTGTGGCTTCATATTTTTATCCACAAGGCATGGTCCTGGCATGAGATGGGAGTACAACTAGTGGAAAGCAGATTATTGTGGGTCAGTGAAAGTTTATAAAGTAATCTACAGGGTACAAGTCTTCTCTAGAAGCTTACTGAAATTTCTGTCATTGTAATCAATGTGAACATACCATTTACAGTTCAGTGCAAGGATGTCCAATAATGTTTTTGGGGTTTTTTTGGGGGGTGTGTGTTTCTTTGTGATTTGTGGTGTTTTGAGGGTTTTTCTCCTCTGAGAGCTGGAAAATAAAACCTTTTTAAGATCATTAATCTTGTGTATGTCCTATATTCATTTTTTTAGCCTATTGTGAGGGAGAAGAGGCATTTCAATAAGCTCCACATTCCTAAAGCACTGCAGAAGGCACTGCCTTTTAAGAACAAGCCGAAGAATCTTGAGAAGAAAGGCAAGACTCCAAAAGACCAGTGGAGACCAGCTGTTATCAGAGAGCCTCATGAAAAGAAGGTAATTAACACATATCCTGAAACAAGGACTCCTGAAGGGTAAATGTGTTGTTTAAAACATTTCTAACTATTGTTTTGGCACTTGAATCCACTGCTAGTGCTAAAGACATATATGCCCCTCGTGAAAAATTATCACCTGCGGTTTGATTTGTTCCTGTCTGGCACACAGTATGTGTATGGAACTGCCACTGAGTGAATGGTGTCTATTCTTTAGACTAGTAGGTCACCTGAAGCCTAAATGTGACTTTTGTCCTTGTCACAGCACTTGCAAGGTATTTCACTTGGATTAAGTGCTCTCATATTATGGGTGACTTAAATTGGCAGCTGCAGTTTTTTATTTGACTTGTCATTGCCATGCATTATTAACACAGACAGGATTTGAAGCTAATACTCAGCTTCAAAAATTGAGAACTAGAGTGCTTGCAAAGGCAAGAAGTTCCAAACTGCAATTTAAGTGTTCTATAGTAGCAATTAGGCATAGCCTTTTAAACAGTGTCTCACCAAAATCAGAGTTCACAAAATTAAAGCTTTGATTAACTTCCTAACAAGATACATAATTAAACCATTTTAGAAATTGGATAACAGGTGCAGAGATAATTAGGAACTTGCCTTGAATCTCTGATTTATTTATATGTGTCTCTGCTGTGCTTAAACTGTTTGTTGCTCACCAAAACTGAGCTGTGTGTATATTGATTGTCTATTTTCTGTTTTAGATATCAGCCCTACTCAGTGCTTTGAGTACAGTGAATAATTACAAGATAAAGAAAGCCAAAGTAAAACATCGGGAACAGCTTAAAGAATATCTCAAAGTCAAGCAGAATGAGGATGAACAGAAGTTCAAGAGGCAAAAGGAGGCTAAGAAAAAAGTTTATCGCATACTGGGACAAAGGGAGAAAAAGAGACAGAAGTCAAGCTTGAAAGGATCTAGCAAAGGAGAGAAGAGTATGTAAAATTTCATCAGATTTCACACCAAACGAGGAAATAGGGTAGCTGTGCAATTTTCTGTTGAAGAAACAAAAAGGCCTTGGACTACACTAGATGTACTTTCAAGAGAAGAAAAAATGCGAACACACCCTTATTCACACTCTTGAATACATTTGGCAATGTGTATAAATAAGATGTAGAAGTATGGATTGTGGGTTTTCTACATGAATATTCTGGAGGACTTTGTATTTCAGTATATTTCTATGCATACTGCACATTCTATCTAGCCAATAAAGTATTTTAATGTCGATAACAGAATATTGTTTGTGTTTTTTCTTAGTATAATTGGATGTCAGTGGGAGAAAACTCCTCCTGGATGTCTCAAAAGTATGTTTCTGTGTCGGCAGTACTTTGAGCCATTGCCTAAATTTTACCTTTGGCAAATCTTCTGTTAAAAGGTGTGAAGATCAACTGTTGCTGGGCAAGAGTTTTGGAAATTCTCTTATCTTTGATGTGCTGGCAAATGCCATCTGAGTACCTCTCTCCTGCGCTTCGATCAACTGGTCCTACATGAAAGCATCTTACTTTTTTCTACTTTTCACCAGGTATTGAGATCTTTAAAGTAGTGTTCCATCCAGATCTTGTGTTAGTTTTCCAGTTAAGACACACTGAGACTGTCAGTAGATCCTTCAATGATTGCAGCTTTCTGGGCAAGCAGGATCACACCTTTCCCTAAAGTGTGTAGCTACTCTGGGATTTTCTTTGAGGTAAGCACAGACAGGGTAACTTGCTTCTTCCTATGTCCAGCCAGCTTTTTTTGAAGATGCAGTGTTAGACTTAAGATGAATGGGGAGAAGAGGTAGTACATAGTTTCAATCCTGTTAAATTATCTGAGAGTTGAAGTCTGTATGACAGAAGGCTTTGAATGATCATTCTGTTGGAAGAGCAGAAGAATTTATTTTCTATGCCATATATGGCAACAAGCAGTTACTGTGATATACCTGTTTTTAATACTTCATCCTGGGGCAGATAATATCAGTAATTTCTTGGTCTCCTTTCTGAATAAGTTTATTCTTTATCATCAAGCTGAAATTCATTATTATTATTACACTGTAGTAATATTTGCTATCTCAGATATGAATCCCATGTGGGATCAGGCTGCCTCACACAAAAACTTCCTGTTCAATGGGTTTGAAGACTGGTTTTGTGAACATGTAGTATTTTGGGATTTTCTTAATTAATCTCATAATGTTCTGTGTACTGATACTGAAATTCTAATGCATCCATCTTTGTCTATATGATACTAGGCTGATGCTTGACTCAAATAAATTTGTCGGTAATTTTTTTTCCCCCTGTGAGATTCAAATGAGGTCACATGACCGAAATCATGTTTTATGTTTGAATAATTGAAAGAGTCTCTGCTGAATAGACAACTGCTGCCTTCAGAGATTTACAACAAAGCTGTTGGCACTTTGCCCTGCAGAGTGGCACGGGATGGTCCACCGTGGCTTTGTTTGGCAGGATTGTTTCCTCTTCTGTCATACTGTGCTAGGCTTGGTCTAATCTAAACCATCAAGGAAGTGTTCCCTATTAATCCAGTTTTTATGCTGTTACAAGCAAACTTTGACCTTAGGTGCAGTTGTTTTGCACCTTCCACGTATTCACATGTGACAAGTAGTTGTGTTTTTGAGTGGCTGAGAAGTTACCATTGCAACACTTTTAAGTTCTCACATTTGCTATTTATATATAATGAAAAATAGTTTAGATGTAGTTCGTCCATAATAGCTCTGCCAGAGACAAAAATGGGGAAATGGTGGTCTTCAGTCTTGTTTTCATTGTGGAGAGAACCACTCAAGGAGCCAAAAGAACATGAAAACGTTTCAGGTGTGATGACTGTTAGATTATTCGACATTTCTTTTGTGAGCCCTGATAAAAGAAAGGCAGAGGTTTTGCCATCTCTTATCATGCTGACTTAATTTTGGTGGCAGATGAGAGACACCTAGTTTAGTGCTCAACCCAGCAGAGCCTGGCTCTGGCCAGGGATCCTGGCACCATCCTGTTGGTGGGACAGGGAGCCTGACCATGGCCCCTGTATTTGCTGAGTGCTCCTAGTCTGTCATTTACAGCTCTGCAGGGAAGGCCACTGTGTGAGATAGCTGCACAACGTGGAGGTTGGAATTGTTGCTGCATTAATCTGAAAATAACCCCTGTGCTACAGCGTAGCTGGGAGAGATGTTAATGCTGCTTTGGGGCAGAACTACCCCAGACCTGCTAACAAAGGTACTTGGTTTTGATCACCAAATACTAAATAAATCTTGATTTTAATATTAACAGTGATCTCTAATAGTGGTTTTGGCCTGTTTTTAACATGGAATGTTTCAGTTGTGCCCCTTGGGACCAGGAAGGGCAGTGGTCAGTGCTGTAATGGGCTGAGTGCTCAGCACCATCCTGGTGATGCAGTGGCACTCTGACCTGCAGCTGGGGAGGTTTGCTCTAGAGAGAGGCCTTGCACTGTGTTAAGAAACCGCCAGAGTTACTTAAACCCCCCAGTACCTGCACCCTGTTCTCAGAAACACGTTTCCTGCCACTGGGCTGAGCCTGTGACTTGTGCTCCCCTCGCCAGGTCCTTGGGCAGAGGGGAAGCTAATGCCTGGGCTGTGACCCAAGTCCCTCACTGTAGCCTCCAAGGAAAACTTCTAGAAAACAAAAACATTTACTGCTCCTACTTAGCTGTGAAAAACAGCCTAGGTTATGGGAGGGAATCACTGGCAACAGTCCTGCGCTGGCAGGTGGTGGAACAGGGGGCTGAACTGTTCTTATCTTGGATAAACCTAGTCAGCGCTGCAGGAGATGCAAATAATTAGCAGCCACATTCATGATTAAGCCTTAGGCAAACATGAAAACCTGTAACAAAAGCAAAGTGTTTTGTACAATAATTTCCGTGTTAAACTTACAAAAAAGTAATCTCCTGGAAGATGCCCTACAGGTCATCCAGGTGGGGGTAACACAAAATGAATTGTGACCCAAAATATTTCACCTAGAAGAGTATGCTGACTAATTGCCTGTGAGCAAGGGGATTTCAGCATCAACAGTTGAACCTGCCAGGCTGCAGAAATGTGTAACTTGGAAGAGAAACCGAATTTGCAAAGAAACAGACATTAGAATCAAAAGTAGATGAGAGGTGAGGGAGCAATGGGCAGCCAAGAGGACAGCTGTGTTGCTGATGTTACCCGTGGAGCTATCCGTGCAAGTGGTTAGCAAAGGCTAACGCCAGGGGAAGAGCAGCTGGGAGCTGGCTTTTAAATAAAATATTTCCTAGGAAGGATAAAGCTGGATGAAGAGTATTTTCCATTTTTGGTTGACTACCCAGATTCACTTTACCAGAATTAGACCTCATTCCTCAGTGTTGCTTCAGTATGATTTCAGGCTGGAATTAGTGATACATGTGCTGGAGCAGATGGGTCTCATTCCCTGTCCTAAAGGCTGGGTTGTGGCCTGGGTGTCTGGCAAATAGTCACGCCAGCAGTTTGCAATGTATGTGTTGGGCATTCCCCTCCCCTGGCTCTAGTTGCTCTAGTTTAAGGAGTTCAACCTGTATGTTGTTAGGTCACCTTGTTCTTTAGCTGTGGTGGAAATCTCTGACTGAATTAAGAAGTGATATAAAATACACGTGAAGGTAGCTGACTCTACAGCTATGGGAGGAGGCAGAAATCATACCAGGGCCAACTAGCTTTGAGAGAATTATTTTATCTTGGTGTTTTTTTAAATGGAATTACATCTTTGTAATGGTTTGTAAATAAAAACTCTCTTCACATTGTATTTCAAACTAAGTTAATGTGATATTGTGGCATAGCTAGTGGATTCAATTGATATAATTGAAATAAATACACTAGACTGTCAAAATAGTTTTGTGCTGTGTGTAATGCTCAATGTTCCTTGTATATACAAATCTAAGACCAGACTTCATTGCTCAAACTGGGCTGTGCCTGAGCTACATGATACAGGTAAATACAGATGTTCTGGTTTTTCCATAACCACTATGGACCCACAGCTCTTAAGTTAATTCATTGACACCTGCACATGTCCATTGCCAGTTGACATCAGGACTGTGATTTTTTTCCTGGCCACCAGCAAATCGCAAGGAGTCTCAGGATGTTGTACCATTGGCACAAACTAATGCAATTAGACAAATTAGATACTGGCTTTTCTGCAACCAATTTTAAGCAGCGTCCTTGCCGTAACTTTAAAGGTCACTGTTGATGGGGTCTCACATGTGCAAACACCAAGCTTAATTTGTTGTCTATTTTAATGTATTGTCCTGAAGTTATTGGGTTTTGAGAACATAGAATCTATTAAGAAGCTTAATAGAGCAGCTCATTCCAATTATAAGAAATGTATTGGTGGAGAAAATGGAAATGCATGGAAGATCAATGCATTAAGCAGTTGCCTGAATGAAGGAAATAGATGAAAATTAACTCTCTTCAGTACAAAAAAAAAAAGATATTTGCTTCTTTACAGTACTAAAAATGTTGGATTGCTTATATTGTAGGGGATGATAAAGCATGTCTATGCTGACTGTATAAAATCAGATAAAGAGCTATCCACAACTTCTTCCTTCATTCATTTCTTTTTCTCCAAGATGTTGCTGGGTAAAGTTGGATTTGGTTTGTCTTCACTTTTTTTTATTGTTGCTTTTTTTCCCCTCTGAGGAATGTTTTCCTCTTTTGGAGATTCTCAAAATTCCTACACTGGAAGGCTGTTGTGTTGAAAACTTACTTGGCAGCAAGATAACTTAGCAGTGAAGCTGAGATGGGTCATCTGTGACAATGCAGTCTGGAGTTATGTCTCTTTGGCTTTGAATTTCTGTTGCTAAATGCCAGGTTTCCTGAGTACAGAATCAGGGTTTCAGAGTTTGGCCTAAGGACATGGGCATTTGGGTAGTAAGCCCAAGTGAATGTTGCCAGTTTCCCTTATCAGTGGTGTCTAAAGGAAGAAAAACAGGGGGAGGTACTTCTGACTTGGATCAATTCTCTGAGTTTGCAGTGTAGCACAGCTTGGTGTGTCATCTGCCTTGGCAAAAATTCATGGGGAGGAAGAGGAGAGGAAAAATATCTTGAGCCAGTTTTTCTTTTACTACCTCATTAAACTGTGGCCTCAGCCCCTCCTGCTCAGCACAGTCATCATTCAAACACAGATGTTTGAAGAATGCTATAATAATTATTTTTTATTTACTCTTAAGGGCAGGTTTCATAGGAACTATGAAACAAACCTATGATCCATAGAAATTAAATATTAAAAGCTAGTTGAATTATTTACAGTATCATTAGTTAACTAATTTCACCTTTTGTGGTATAAACAGGTTGCCATTTAAGTGTCATTTTAAATTATTTGTGGATAATATCTGTGAAGGAGTTCACGAGATTTTTTTAATGCAGAAGACCATAGCCTGAATGTAAAAGCAGAACAAGAGAAAACTTTTGAGTTAGCCAGTCTAACTTAAACACAAATTGTATATTTGCAGTAGGTTTTTACTTTGAGTTGTCTGAACAAATATTTTTCTTGTTTCCCCATGAGAAGAGCGATCAGTAGGACCATGAGACAGAAGTCCCACCACCATGTTGCAGGAAAGAGATAAAAGAGTGGTCATGAACCTTTGACTCTGTGTTGTACTCCTTCCATAGGAATGGAGAAAGGAGTAAACCCTGTGCCAGAGATCAAGCAGGCTGGGAAGTGGTTGTATCATAGTTGGTACTGAACTGAAACGTGCTCACGTTTTCCCTCTAGGATTTTCACCAAACCTGGCATTTCAGTGCATCATGGAAGAACATGACTTTTGGACCACAACAGGGTTAAGTGATACAAAGATAGGTTAAGATAACGTTATCTGTAGCTGAAAATTATTTCAGTGTCATGAGGACTGCTAAGATTTTCTTAGGTTTTCTCTTTTCTCTGGTTTGGCTGTAGGATTGTAAGTTCCTTGTTTTGTTTTGTTTTTGGTTTGCTATGTTGTTTTGTTTTTAAATAGTATATATATCTGATGCCAGAGAAAAACATAACTATGTTGTATGAATTCTATTTTATGCACAAGTTTTCAGTATGTGTTCATAGTGTTGTATTCTTTTTCAGAAATTTCCAAGAGAGGCTGCAAATCTTACAAGACTGTAGACTGCTAAAGATTCAGACTTCTTTGGATCATAGGGTAGTTTCTAGGGCACATTGCTCATTACAGACAGTAATCAATGCAGGGAACAAGATGGATTATTCAGGATCTTGATAGATGATTCTGTGATCTGACACTGGTCATAGCTTGAAAAGAAAGATTGAGATCTTTATTCCTGAAAATAATAAACCCCTGACTTTGATGGGATTGCTTGTATGATTTAAATTAAAAACACTTTTTTTGAAAAAGGATTAATTTCCAGTCTACTGTAATGTATGCATTTTTAAATTATTTTATTCAGATTTTACTGCTTGTTCATCTGTTTCCAATGTTCATTGTTTAAGTAATGTTAAAAAATCTAATTGTCAATAAGTTGTTTATCCCAGTACTATATAAAGCAATTTAATTCACTTGGATTTACAAAACAGCTTTTTACAAAGTTCATTACAAAAGGCTCTTCAGGAAACATACATATCATGAGTTCAGTCCTCCTCCTCCCGTGATGCTCCATCTGTCTAGACTGTGTCTATTCTAGACACATAATAACCTCTGCTCACATCCAGGAAGGAAGAGACTTTCAAAATTACTCCCAGAGTTGAACTGCATATGGTTTTGGGTAGTTTTATATTCTATGAGGTGTCCTTTCTGGCAATAATGCATTGAAAACATATGTAGGTGTGTCAGGAAGACTCCAATAAAAATTTTGCTTTGCAGAAGCCCATTTACAAATTTTGGTCATTGTGCTGCTATTGACCTTACTTGTGTTGTAGATTTTGGTTAATGGGGGCTGGTCCCTCAGGACAGGGTACCACAGGTGTTTGGAGATCAGTAACTTCTGCTAGGTCTCTTCTGTCTCTTGAGAGGTGCTCTCTGCAAACCCCACAAAAATTGGAGCTTGGCTTAAAAGACATCTTTCCAGAATGCGAAACTGTTTTCTATAGCTTTAGCATCAGTGTTTAGGAAGGAACAGCAAACAGCTGAGAATTGCACTGCTGAGTTTTGTCTTGCCCTGCTTGGGAGAATGTGAAACTGCTTCCACCTGTGGTGATTTGGCTGCCCAGGTGGCTGAGAGCCTTCCTCCCACCTGTCCTGCAGGGGTGGTGGCTGCTAGCAGTGTGCTCCTTGCAGACTGGCAGGAACCAGGGCTGGTGAGGCCATGACTGTCCTGACTCTTCCCAGAGCCTCAGCTTTGCTCTGACTTTGCCACCTTGTCTTGTACTTGGACAGTTGTGAACCAGTTCCACTTTAAGGGCTGTAAAGCACATGCTGTAATAATGGGAGTGTGCCAGAGGCTTCACCACATGCTACCAGCGTTCAGGCTGCTCCTCTGGTAGAGCTGGGACTCAGACATGAAAAAAACCCATGGTAGGTTCATTGAGGTGGGATTTTTGTTTAATCTTTCTGTCAAAAAAGTGGAGTTTTGCACTTGCTATTTATACTAGCAGCAACTTCCTTCCAATTGTCGCTGTTCCCAAAATATGGAAAGTAACTCTGTGAAGAGTTCAGCAGCAAGTTAATTGCTTCCCCACCCGTACAAGCAGAAGTCTGCAGCTGCCTGTCTCAGACCATCATTCCTGATCCTTGTTATTAATTCTGCCTGATATAACCATGCTATAAAATATTATTTCGCTTGGATACTAATGAATCCTATATGGGTTTTATACTGCACAAGGGAATGCCCATTTGTTGGGGGGAAAAAAGTGATGAGGGCTAAAGGTCAGACCTTAGACAATCATTGCTGCTTTGGAAGAGAAAGGCAAAGGACCCACTTTTCTCCCAAGAGTCAGGTTTTGATTCTGTCATTTGCATCACTGCTGGTGATTCGTATTTCCTTTCTGTAAGCCTGATGTTGGTGTATAGCTGCATGCACAAATCTGCATTGTTACAACTCCACTTTGCCTTTCTTGCACTCATAACACAGGGCTGCAGGGCTGGGGGTGCTGTTTAGCTGTGTCCCTGCAGGCAGATGATAACCAGAATGAGGCACCATGACACACAGTGGTACTTGCTTGGCTCCACAACTGCTTTAGGAGCTGTGGATGAGAGCTGGTTGCTGGTTGCATGGGACAGCACGAAGGCCATTATTGACCTACAAGTGGCATTGCCAAACTGTAACAGCAGCTGTAGAAAACCATAAATCCTTAGGCAGTGCAGGCAAGCCTTGTCCTTAGCTGAAGCAATTCTAAGTTCAGATATTTGGAAGGTCCCATGGTATTTATAAACCCTGCACAGCACTCTCCAAAATTTGGAAACTCCATCTCCTCTTGCTTTGAAGCCAAGAACACTTAGAGCTAATTCTCTGTTCTTTGCCCTTGCCATTGACCTCGTTTATGGAGATGAAAGAAGGAAAAACAATTAGCTCACCGGGAAATTCTATTATGTGGAAGGGAGGTGGACGTTTGTTCAATACTCTTGGGCTTTGGTCTCAGCTATAAGGGCAGATTTTTGTCTCCCAGATGGAGTGATGCCTGTTAGTCCCTGAGGCTTTGCAAGTGGGAAAGATAGTGATCCAGCCTTTCACTTCTGGAAAAATAAAAGATGCCACTTTAATCTTCTCAAGAAGTGAACTGGAATATATATGGGACATAATTCATCCTGTTGTTGTAGGGGGTAAAAGGACTCATTAGGGAAATGTGCCTTTCATTTAAATGTGCCTAATTGTAAAGCAGAACCCACTTTAGTCTTTTGCTCTCCCAGCCCAGAAGTGATTTTGCTTTGACTTTCACAGTAACAAGTAATTTACTCCATTCAAACCTGTAAGACCTTCTCTGAGATCTTTTGTTGCTCCTTCACCTCTCTGCCATGACAAGGCCCCAGACACATACCTGTGCTGGTGCAGGTACACTGGCCATGTGTGCACAGTGTGTCCTGCTGAGTGCAGTCTGTGCCCCTGGGCCTTCAGCTGTGGCTCCAAAGCAGCTCCTCTGCTAAACTGGAGCGGGTGAAGCAGATCTGGCAGCTCTTGAGTGTTAATGTTCTCATAGAAACAAATAAGCATATATTAGGAGAGGCAGGGATAAGTGGACTTTTGCCTTTGAACTACTCTTGCATGACTTGCATCAGTATTTTCTTCCTAACCACTCCAGAAAAATATGAGTTTATCTCATTTAAAGTTTGTTATTTTGAAAAGACAGAGATACGAATATTTGGGAGTTCAAGGTTTAATTCCTAGTGAAAGAGGTGTTGATAAGCTTTAGAAAGGTATGGCTAATTCACTGTTAGCTTAAAAGCATAAACTAGCACTGTTAATGGTAGGGAATTCTTGCACCTCTGCTAATGTCCTCTAACATGCAGTTACTATTTTCATGCCACTAGTTGCCTTCTGGACTGCATAATTTGCTATACTGAGCAAAGCAATTAGTTTGCTGAGCCTCTTGTTTTCCTTCCAGCCGTAGCTAATATGGAGAGTTGATATATTTTGCATTTTTATTCTACCTCCACATTAAGAATCTCAATGTTTTTTACTCATGTAAGTGTATGAAGCCTCTAAGCTACTCTGACAGCAGAGAGATCATAAATTATCTCCTCTTGCCAAGGTGGGAAAAAAAGCAATGGCATGACAATGTCCTTTAGTGTTCCTGGTGCTGGATTTAGAACGTCATAGCTGTGAGTCACAAGGCAATAATTCCATATATCTTTACCCTATAAGTTAAAACGTGGGATATTTTTAAAAGATCATAGTGATTATACTTCGTTTTGACAAGTTTTATTCCAGTTCATGTATCTCTTTTTTTCTCATATGCAACCAGACCTTTCACCAATCTTTTTACAAGTCATTTACTGGCTCTCTTGTGCTTGTTTTGCTCTGGGAGCTCAGCTGTAGCACCAGCACTGCACCTCCCCACAGGTAGGCTCTGTGTGTCCCTGGCAGTCTCCTGGCTTCCCTCCCCACCAGTAGGTTAGCTAGATTTCAGAAGGTTTGCTAGGGTTCTGTGGTCCAAAGGATGAGACACAGGCTTTTCTGGTTAAGGTGAGTGATAACTTCTCTGACTTCTGTGGTCCAAAGGATGAGACACAGGCTTTTCTGATTAAGGTGAGTGATAACTGCTCTGATACATCTTGTTTTGCAGATGTTTCAGCATCAAAGCTGTTCACTGTCTGGTGGCTGAAGTTGGTCCGTATAGAGGTTGAACACAGTTGTGAAAGGTACTGAACTTGGATGATGGTGATGGAACTAGGTAAGTAGGGAGGACCTATTGCACTACTGATTCCTTAGTGTTGCTGCAAACCTCCTTAGAAGCTGCTGGCTAACGGAAGAAAAGACTTTCTAAGCCAAGTATATCCCCATTTTAATGAATTTTCTAAAAGTCCTGGTACTTGCTATGTGCAATGCCAGGAGATGGATGGGCTGATTTTGTAGATGCTGCTGCTTGCTGAGAGTTCTGTTCTACCATGGAGTCCAGCTGGTTTTGTGTCCCTGTGGGTGGTGAGGGCTGGAGCATCATGTGTGGTGTGCTGTATCCCTGTGAGCACTCCTACAGAGACCCTGGCCAAGGCCTGAGGCCTCTGTCCATTTTCCTTCAGCCCTTGCCCCTGGTGCTTTTTGCTGTCAGTTTTAAAGAAGATAAATAGCAATGCAGTTCTGCCTGTGTGCAATAATGGTGGTGATTTGTTGGTGCTAAAAGTGAGGTTACTGTGGGGAATCTGGTCTGGACCCTGCCATGACACCCCTCTGCTCATCAATGTAGATCAGATATGTGACCTCTCCTGCTCTACAGTTGATTATTTCATTATTGTTTGGACTTACAAAATTATCTGTTGCTAAATATAGCATCAGATCCTTCCCTGGGTAGTTTCTGGAGTAGGAAATTTGTCTGCTTACATTTAACAAGCTCTCTATCTTGGTCAGATTGTATAGCACAAGATGCCCTCAACTCAGAAACACCAGGGCTTTCTAAGGTGTGCTCTGGGCATGCTTCATTTCATGGCCTGGCCCCAGCTGTGACCAGGAAACAGGGATGAGCTGTTATGCAAACTGGCTCAATGGGAGAAAAGGACGTGGTCCATTAGGGTTATTTGTCTGTTGAGCTGTGAGAGTGCATTGACCACCTTTACCTCTTTTCTTGTGAGGAATTGATGCTCAGTGCTGTATGCAGAGACTTTATGGCAGTCCTGTGGCAGAAAGAAGCAGCTGCTTTGGGCAGAAGCCTGCATACTGTTTTGGAGTGGGGGTGCTCTCTGTGCATCCTGTCCAAGAGGAGTACAGCTGCCTTCAGTGGGCAAAATAGGCATGAGAAAGTAGTCCTGGACATGAGCAGGAGGGCAGCATCAGGATCACTGGTTAGTCAGCAGGCTCAAGTGGTGTATAGAACCACAGAATCAACTGGGTTGGAAAATACCTCAAAGATCATCGAGTCCAGCCCTACCGTGGTTACTGGACCATGGCACTAAGTGCCACATCCAGTCTCATCTTGAAAACCTCCAGGGACGGTCTGATCCAGACAAGCAGCCTTTCTGCAAGACTGTTTCTTGGAAATGTGGGTGACCTTGGAAACAGAAGGGCCCTCCCTCCAAGAGGGCTGCTCAGAAAGCCTTGCAGTACTGCAGAAGAGGCATTTTGCAATGCACCAGGTGGTGGGGACCAGCACAGGCTGGGATCAGTGCAATCTGGAATACCAGGTGGCATGCTGAAGCCTGGTGCCAGCACAGGCTTGCTACCATTCTCATCATATAATTCACTGGTGATCTTGCTAATTTGAAATCCAGTCTGTGTTTTGTATTGGCTTAAATATCTTATGCCAAATGAATGGTAGTGTGAAAATCTAGCATTAATTGTTTGTCAAGACACAGCTGAAGTAACAGTCAGAGTGGATATAACTCAATTGAAAGAAGTGCTTTTAAACTTTATTTCCCCTCTGCCTCCTTCCCTGTTCACCCCATCACCCTTACCTTTATAGAGTGATGCTTTAGGTAAACTGGATGTTTGCTGGCATTGAGAACTCTGCTAAGGTACTGCTCAGGCTGCTGGAACTACTGAAATACTCTGAGTAGCAGATGACAGGTTTTCTGTCACTGCTGCTTTTCTGCTGCTCCGGATCTTTTCCTGGATATCCGTAGCAGCATTTCACAGTGGAGTGAGATTCAGTGACCTTTTGATGGGCCATCAGCATGAGGTTTATTCTTGTTTTTCTCTGAGTTGTGAAGCAAATGCTACTGGCACAGTTTGCAGGTAAGACTGCACTGCAGATGAATCTGATGTGATGGGACTGCTGCAGTCTTGGAGGGATGAATGTATGGCAATCTCTAAAGCCAGGGAACTTCTGGGGAACTTCTCAAGTCTGGTTGGTGACACAGCAAAATGAGGTGAGATATTTTTGGGTGTTTAGTTTAAATAGGTAATGTGCCTTCTCCTTGCATTTTGTGTCTACTTCAGGGGAAAAGAAATAGCTTTAAAAATGTGGGTGCATCTATGGCACAAGTAGCACTGAATAGAAACAGTGTGAAGAAAACAGTACTGTTTGCAAGCTGTTGGAGAAGCTTGGCTCCTTATTGATCCTCTGGGTTAGCAGAATGTGACAACCTATGGCAACAAAAGTGAACAAGCATGGAATAAAATACACAGCCTAGTTAAAAATTTATTAAGTTGAACTCCAAAAGCTCAGAAGGGTATTTGTATAGGGATTTTTTTTTTCTTAGTAGTGTTTCTAAACAATCTGGAGTGAATTAAGCCCCCACAATTGGAAATTTAATTTGGGGTCATCTTTAAATGAACTCTAAAAGCATTAGACTCTGCTTGGCCAGTATCTCTGCTTTGGGCCTAAGCCCAGCATGTCATCTCCAAATCAATTCCAAGGTCCCTTTCCAGTCCAAGCTACTATTGATTATTTCTCTTTCCTTTTAACAAAAAGTCATCCCTACAGTGATCACATTATGTATCTTCGTCAGTAAATCAGTAAAGGCAATTTCAGACTGAAGGAAGCTGCTGCATGAGGAAGCACTGTGGCTTGTCTTTGGCAGCAGTGCAGTAGCTGGTGTGTGTGCCCAGGCTGACTGCAGTACTCCCAGCAAGGCCACCTCTCGGGCTCAGGAGGCTGTGGCTGCTCAGGAGTCGTGCAAAAAGGAGTATGTATGCACATCCTAGGCTTAGGCACCTGCCCTTCCCAGCTTGAGTCTTGGAGACAGTTTTACCTTTTGAATCACTTTGGAGGTGGAGTACAGTCCTGGAGAAAGTAAGCTGCAGTTTGGTGGGATTTGCTTCTGATGAGCTGGTGCATATCAGAGGTGTTGGGGCTGCATGTTGTGTCACATCTGTAGTGACAGACTGTGACACACATGGCAGGAGGTCTCAGTTTTGACTCAGGTGTGGTTGTTCCTTGGTTGTATTTTGACAGAAGGTAGAGAATGCAGAATGGTGTTAGGATAATGTTGGAAGACTAAATGTATTCGTGTAGAACAAGTTTTTACAGGCTTAATTCAAACTTTTTAAGCAACAGTTTTTGTGGTTTTTTTTAAATTTTGTTTTTTTTTCAGGTGAAAACACTCTTCTGTAAAAATTTTTTTCAGTGTAAGTTGTCACAGGAATCCCATGGAAAATAACTGCAAATAAGGGACTGATGTGAATACAGTTTGTGTCAAGGCATATGAAATTAGAATAAATCACTTAAAATAAAGGCCAGGTGGCAATACAAGCCAGAGCAATGATTCCCTGTGTGCTACTAACTTTGTTAGTGCAGTTACCAATAATTACTACATCCTTAAATGACCATATTGTATTCAGTAGTGCCAGTAAGGTCAATTCACAGTCATAGGATGAAAGGGGCACTCCAATAGCTCTTAATGTGCATCAAAATGAGAAGATTGATATTGACAAGGTGACCTCAGCTCCAAAGGGGCAGTTTATTTTGAATGCCTGTAGTTTTTTTTTGCTTATGATTGACAATCTAAGTGGTATGACTACTTTCTTTCTTTCTGTGGGTTTATTTTCTTGTCCTGAAGGAGCACCACAGTTCCTGCTACTTCATGCAACACAGCATAAGTAAATAAAGATTAGTAAGATTTTCTGTAGAGAGTTGCTGCACCCCACTGCTCAATGCCCCCCAAGTGCCCTGTAATGGTTCTCTGAATGACCCCAGCTCTGTGTTAATCTCTGGCATGAACTTCCGCAATTAAAATGTGTGGCCTGACATCAGTTCCGAATTTGTTCCTTCCATTTTTCATGTCCACCCAATTCATTCTCTTGTCCTCTTAACCTTCTCTGTGTAAGATAACTGCATGTTTCATTCTCCAGTTGCCATCAGTGGAAAATTTGTTGCAATTTGCTTTTCCTTTTCTCATATTTTTCTTTTTACACTGAATTTTGTACTGAAAAGGAATTTGATTGATATTCTGTAAAATTTGGAACCATCCACATGCTTTTATCTACTCCATAGCTTCTCCCCCCACCCTAAGTAAAGTGATTTAAAAGTTATGCTGTAAAATATTTTTGCATGAAGAAATGCATATTCTTCTTCTTTGCCTGCAGAACACCCAAGTACATGCAAATTTGTAAGCTTAGTTAGCTAAACTTAGGCCTTGAAGACTTCTCGTTATGTTGGGCAATTAAGAGTTCAGGCTTAGTGAGCACTGTTGCTATCAGCAGAAAGATAAAGCATTTTAAATAAACACAGTGAGTGTCTTCAGGATTTGACTATTTGACAGTATTAACTATGGAGGGAGGTTGTGCTGTTATTGCTTGCCTAATCACTGCAACTGTTCTGAGACACATGGAGCACAAACAGAATTTATGAAGTGCAGCAAACTCGTGAGAAAACACAAGTTTCAGTAGAGGGCTCTTTAACCTCAGCTTCCTTGAAGGTTATGAATACTTTTACTGCATTTCTTCCTGCAGATTATGTGCTACAACTGTTGAAAGTGCCATGCACTGGATAAAGTATATTGCACAAACAGAAGGGTACACCCTCCGCAAGCCTTTTGGTTTGATATGTTACAGTGGGAGATATATTGTAAGAGTCAAGGATGAGTGTTTCTTTTTTTGTTTGCTTTACAAATATGATGCAACCGTGAAGCATTTTCTGTTGCAGAAGGTGCTGCATTTGCCTCAGGTGAATGCATGGTAAAGGGATGTGGCTACAGGAGCAGTACCTGTTCTCAGAGATGGGAAATGTGAGGAGGTGACCTGGCAGACCTGGAGCTGTGAGAGCAGGCAGATAGACATTGTATCTCTGAGTTTATCTGCCCTCCTCTTTCTCTGGTTGAAGTCTCCTTTCCCACACCAAACCTCTAGTGATCCCTGAGCAGCAGCACAGGGTGGCTGGTGCTTTTTGCCTGGGTGTTGGGGCAGGAATGGTTCCTGATGTGGAATGTTAAGTACAAAGGAAAAGTTGTGGCTTATGTTTGTTCTTCCATCAGCACACACGTTACAACTTTGGCTGTATGTCCGAGTCCATGAAAATTTGAAATAAATATTGTTGCTTATAAACAGCAGGCAAACATAACTCTTTTATCTTGGTATATAACCCTACTGTTAATACTTTGCCTTACACAAGCTTTTCTGTCAGGAAGAAGGAAGTACCTTTAAAGCTAAATTTTATTGTCTTCTCTGAATTCCTGTTAGTCAAATCACTGGTGAATCAACAGGGTCAAAAAAGGAAACAAAACCTAACAAAGAAAAAGTCCCTTGATATTCTGACTAACTTGTAAAAATAAGTTCATAATCTGTGCATTAGTAATAAGTTTACATTGATTTTTTGTTTCTTAGATATTAAAATTTATTCTCCCTAGAGTGAAATAAAACTGAGGTGGAAACAGGCCAGTGTATGCTCATCAGTTGCCCCTTGGGAAACAGTGTTTGCAGAGCAATGGTTGGCCTGGAGACTCAGCTCCTGGGTGGGTTAAAAAGCACATGAGCAGAGCCAGATCAGGGACTCCAGAGCAAGCCACCTGCCCAGCAGAGTGGAAGAGAGGTGTTTTTGTCAGATACTTTGAGAAATGGCTGTGACTTCAGTGATGGGTTTTGGCTGAGTAGGTCATTTCTGAGCCCAGTCACGCTGTGTGCTATCCCTTTATGAAGGAACATTTTGTATTTAGCTGGGCAGCAAAGGTTTGCTACAGTATTTCATTAAACTGAGGTCTGTTCTAAATATTATTTGGACCTCAACACCTTCATTGTATCTGTTGAAGCTTTTTAATTTGGACATTGAAGCTGTTTGCTTCCATCAAATTCCTGTCTGTTCCCTGGCTTTTGAGCAGAGCCCTGGTTTAGCATCTGGGTTTGCCTGGGGAATCTTTTTCTGTTTAACAGACTGAAAGACTTGACCAGTTTTACACATTCCCTTAAAAAAGCTTGAGAGGTGGATTGCAGCTGGTTTATTACTGATTATTACTTTGCTAGATTTTTGTGCAAACTGCTTTAAATGCTCTCCCTCTTCCTAAATTATCTCAATTTCAAACATTATCATGAATAGATGTGATACAGATAAAACCCATGACTTGCTACAGGACACAGTGTTAGGCATTGTCTATGATATTCAGTTATGCTAGTGATAACACAAAATTTCTGTTAAAAGGTGTTTACCCTTAGCAGTATTTCATTAATGAAAAGACACATTGTCAGGTCTCCTCTTCTGTTAGGAAGTCTTCTGTTGGAAGCACAAGAAGAGGGCCTCAAGAGGCAAAAGGCCTGTATTTTTCAGAGCAGTACTTAAGTAATTACTACAGTCTTACTGTAATCCCAGACTTTCTTGATCTGAGGATGGGAAGCAGGAGTGCTATGACAAGGCAAGTGTGCTCTCTCTCTCTCTTCTGTGCTAAGAAAGGTGGGCAATGTTGATTTATTTCAAAGCTGGTTTTTTTTGTCCTGAATTGGTAGCTGAAGTCCCAAATGTATGTTTTCCTGCTGCCCTGCAACTGGGAGCAGTAGGCTGTCTGTTCATGGGATGTATCCAGAGTAAGTAAGCAGCATTGCCATGCTTGTTACTGCACCAAACCTCTAACCTCCTGTCAGGATGCTGTTGACAGCAACAAGGACCCATTAGAGGTTGCTTACAAATGCTGGTTTAAACTCCTACACAGACAAATTTAAGCTGATTACCTTTGTGTTGAACAAACTGCTCTTTGCCAAGTAACACAATAAAGCAGGGCCTTTTTGAAAGGAGAAAAGGACAGGATGTCAGGAAGGAAATCAGGTTTGTACACACTTAAACAGGCTACTTCTTTCCCCAGATGCTGCTGTTAGGTGAATTTTCCTTCTCTGGTGTCCAAGGAGTCGTTGGGCAGTTACTGCTCATCCTGCAGCAGAGTCTACTGACAGCCCAGGACACCCCGAGGCTCCTTTGCCAGGGCTGCATGTGTGCCAGCACCAAGAGAGGTTAGCTTCTGCTGCACATTCCTCAGCATGGCTGGAGCTCTTGTCTGTAACAGACTGACTATCTTTTTGTGGCTCCTGTTTCCTGGTCCTGTCATCCAGCCCTCCTCAAGGCAACAGGAAAAGTCAGGCTGGCTTCTTTCTGTGAGATGGAAGTGTCTTGTTAGCTGTTGGGCGCTGATAAGTAGATCTAGAAATGCTCTTTGCAGAGGTTCTGTACTTAGTAATTTATATTTTGACTAATCCTTGAGCAGGCGTATCAGCCAGGTCTGTCACTTTATACACGGAGCTTATTGTTGCTCTATGTTTTGCTTACATGTGAAGCATGTGTGCTGGTTTGAGCTGGAGTAGAGTTAACTTTCTTCACAGAGGCTAGTATGAGGCTGTGTTTGGGTTTTGTGCAGAACACAGAGTTAATAATGCAGAGATGTTTTTGTTATTGCTGGGCAGAGCTCACACAGAGCCAAGGCCTTTGCTGCTTTCCATACTGCCACACTGGCAAGGGAGTTGGGGGTGCATGGGAGATTGGGAGGAGACACAGCTGGGACAGGTGACCCAAACTGACCAAAGGGATATTCCATACCATATGACACCTTGCCCAGTATATAAGGTGGGAGGAAGAAGGAGGAAGGGGGGAACATCTGGAGTGATGGCGTTTGTCTTCCCAAGGAACCGTTACGCGTGATGGTCCCTGCTCTCCTGGAGATGGCTAAACACCTCTTGTCTTTGGGAAGCAGTGAATTAATTCCTTTTTTTGCTTTGCTTGTGTGTGCAGCTTTTGCTTTCTCTATTAAACTGTCTTTATCTCAACCCATGAGTTTTTGTAGCTTTTACCCTTCTAATTCTCTCTCCCATCCCGTTGGTGGGGGAGTGAGTGAGCGGCTGCGTGGCTCTTGGCTGCTGCTGGGGTTAAACCACGACAATGAAACCAGAGGATCTACCTGCCCAAGCGTGTCCCTGGTCAGCTGGATTAAAGTGCAAGAGGAGCCAGCTGAGATCACCATTTTATTCTGTGCTCTGGGAAGAAAATTCATGGTATGAAATAGCACATGTTAGATGTGAAGAATGACCAAAGGCAGGAAGGGCAGCTGAGCCTGGCTTACACCACAGGCACTCCTCTGGTGTGGGGCTCTCCTAGCTGTGCCTGGCTTCCACCTTGTGATTTTTATTCTCACTGACTTCAGTTACTGTATCGGGATGCTGTGTGCTTTAGTGATTACAGAGCATGGCTCATTTTTATCATGTTACTGGAGAAGTGGTAGGGATTTACAGAATTATTGTAAATTCGCTGAAGTAATATATGACTAGAGAATTCCCATTGTCGAAAACATGCTGGTGCTTACACTGAAGGTAGTAGAAAGCATATGTGATCCATCAGTTCTAGCATTTTCTTAATGTGTTTCTCTTCCTATTAAGGCCTTTCTGGCTTGTTAGAAAAGCCAAGACTGATTTCTTTCAGCAAAGTTCATTCAGATATAGGCAGAAAAGATAGGAAAAGTATAAAACCCTTTATACTTGTTCCCACAAAAAAAAATAATTGAAATATTTCAGTCTTTAGAAACTCCATCATATTGCCACTTGATTGCAGAAATAAAATGTATCTCTTCTAAACACATTCTTTTTCTCACAGTTTTTCAGCAATTTTATATGGAGTATGGTTTGTGTTGGTGATGAATATTACAAAAGAAAAGGAAAAAAGATGTGCTTATACTTGCAACCAAATATGAGATTTCTACAAATTCATAGTTTGAGTAAAGATGTAATTGTTCCTGAGTGGTATAAAAAATAACAGCTTTTAATTCAGCTGAGCAATCTGATTTTATTGGACTGGAGCTGAAAGGCCTTTTACAAAAGTATTCTCCTCTTGCTGCTGGATTTAAGCTAATGTTTTGTAGGTGTTGAAGATGATGATGTGTTTCCAGAGAAGACCCTGAGATTTTTGCCTTTGATCTTAGGGGCAGAGAGCTAACCTGTTCTGAGTGTGTGTGCTCTCACAGTGCTGAGTCACCCAGCTTGGAGTTGTGTTTTGCAAGTCATAGCTCATCACTGTCTGAGGCCATTCCTGTCCACTGAGGATGTGCTGTAATGCCTCTCTTAGCCCACAGCAGGACATTTCACCTTTTTCTGCATAGTAAAGTTAGAGTTGAAAATTGTGGCATTTTTATTTTACCTTTTTTTTTATTTGTTTTCAGTATAGCAAACAACACCATACATTAGAACAGTGGTAAACACCTGTTAATTCAGCTAGAAGACCAACAGGGGATGCTGGCACTGGGTAATTCTTCTGATGAAAAATTTATGCTGTAACAAACTTTCTGATTATTGAGTTCTTTGACCCTGCAAATTTCTGTAGAATGGGGAAAGAAAGTGCAAATATTATATTTTTTTTTCATATGCCACAAATTAGATTAATGTACATGAATACTTAGGGGCAGCTTTCTGAAAAATATTGGATACAATAATTTTTTTTATTTGTAAGTATAGGTATATACTAAAATCATAGTCATTGTCTAAAGTTCATAGCTGGGATATTTTCCTTCCATTTTCAAGAGACACCTGAGGTTTCTTTTTCATCTTATGTTTCAAATGGCAGAGTGTCTTATATTTCTTATGTTTCAAAACTGATAAAACTCAGAGGGCTTTTCCTTGCCGCAGTATTAATTTCACTTACGAAGAAAGACCAGGAGATCAAATATTGACCTGACCCAGGGAAAATATTGACGTTATAACTAGAAGCTTTGCTGGTTAAGGTACAAGTTGAGAACAGAAATCTCTTACCCTGGGTGCACTGAGAGTTTAGAGGCAGCTTGAGGCTAATGTGAAGGGACAGGTTGTCTGGGCTAATACCAGCTGGGGAAAGACTCTGCAAAACCAGAAGGAAAGAGGATGCAGAATGTCTTTCTAAATTTTCTTAGGATTTGAGATATAGTCTCTGTTTTATGATGTATAGCAAAGTGATTTATAGTCTTGTAAGAGTATTTAGGGGATTAATAATCCTCTCCTGCTTCCAAACTTTAAGCCATCCAGGTTGTTTTCAGAAGCCTAGATATGACTTGTTGCATGTACTATTTGTTATATTTCACTAGTCTCCTTAAATACACTTGACATTGTGACCAGCAAAGTCCTAGACAGTTGTGTGTCTTTATGTACTGGACTTGTGAGTTAAAATATTTGATGATTTCTAGATTGGGTGTTTTGTTTGTTTTGGGGGTTTTGTTTTTGTTTTAAAGTGTCATGATTCCAGTTTCTTCTGCAGTACAATGATTTTATGTTGCTTTGAACTGATCTTAAAAAGGAAATTGAAGGCACCTCTGGTCTTTTGAAAAGACCAAATAGGAGGAGATGGTAGCTGCTGCTTGTCATTTCTCTTTGTAAAGAATTAAACAGAAAGCAAACAACCCCAGGCATTAGCTGTGAGGCCACTGAAACAGCACCAGGTGAAGAGCACTTCCCAGCCCAGTGAAAGGGGAAATGCCTGAAAAGAGGATGGTCTAGGTGCTACTCCTTGCTTGGCCAGTATGTCTAGGGCAATTATGCTTCTTGGATTTCTTTCTTGCTTTTGGTCTTGTCTTTCCCCTGTATCATTTTGTAGGGGCTGAGACATCTTCTGTCTCATTTGCTACTAGACTGAAAGCAACATAGAATGTCTAACAGTACTATGTGAGTATTGCATTATGAGATTTTTCGGCTACCAATTACTTGTAGTGCAGTAATTATTAAGTAACACTGATCTGCCCGAGGTCACAAAGCCAGGAATAGAGCACATCTCTCCTGACTCCTGATCCAGTGACGCAGCTGTTAATTCACACAATTTCTACTTGAGTTCATTAAAAACCTTCTCCCACAGCTCTGCCTCCCTCAGCTGCCAAAAATTCTCCTTTTAATAGAAGAAAGGAGCTTCCTTCGGGACCATAATTCCCCCCACAGTGAAAAACTTATCCAGCTGAGAGTATGCACTACCTTTTGAAGTACTGTTAGCCCTTTCTGACCCGAGAAACAAGAGGGGAACTAAACTCATATCTAAGCTTGGAAAGCACATCTAATACAGTCAGGGCATGTGTGCTAGACACTTCTCTTTTCATGTCTGAATGCTGTGGATAATGTGCTTTAAAAGTTCTCTGAGATGAAAACTCAATTTATTATAACAAAGAAGATGTCCACTCCCCCTCCTAAGCCAACTAAACTCTTAAATAGAACTACAGAATGGGAAAATGAGTCAGGTGTGTGGGGGTGGTGGTGTGTAATTTTGGTGATACTTTTATTTATTTGTTTGTATCTTGGTTTTGTGATGTGGTGAATTAATTAATTAAATTAATTATTTGATTTTGAGGACAGCAGGGACCATTAGGGTCTAATCTTCTGTAGAAGTCAGTGATGCAAAACTTCATCTTATGATTTCTTCATTTAGCCTGTAATGTGTGGATGGACATATTTTTTAGGTCGAAATCAATTCTTGATCTACTGAAATTAGCCCCATATGAAGACTAACTCACCTCTTCACAAGCCAAGTTGTTCCAGCTCTTGAATACTAGTTTTCATTCAAATGGCTAAGAATTGGGAGGTCTATGTATATTCAGAAGAGAACAAACTTGCTTCACTACAACCAGGATGCCCAGAACATGAGCTAGCATGCCAGCTGTTAACAAACTAGATTATACTTGTGTCTCACTTCTGATAATGCACCAGTTTAGAACTATTTAAATTAGAATTTAATTTCATAGGTTGAACTCAGTATCTCAGACTTCTTTTCCAACCTTAATGTGATTATATTAATTTACTTCCATGCTTGCAATGCTTACTTAATGTGATTATATTAATTTACTTCCGTGCTTACAATGCTTACAAAAATACTTTTGGGGACAGTTTGGGCTATTGACAAGTTGTTTCAGCATTCATTGTTATTCATAAAAGATGAGTTGTCTGTGTTTCTGGATGAAGTCCTACATGTGTTTATAAAACAGTATTTTTAAAGTGTAAAAATAGATCTCTTCTCAGTGTAACATATTAGGTATGAAAATATAGAAAAGACTCTGTCAGTGTTTTCAATTGCATATAGTAAAACTTACAATGGAAATTAGTGTTAGATACATTCAGCTTGACTCTGGATCATCTTAAATTACTTGAGACTTTGGTTTTATATTTTGTATCCATCTCCAAAGCTTTAATTTCAACAGTGAAAGCTGTCAGTTATATGTATTAAAATCTTATGTGGATGCTTTTCTTTAATCCTTGGGATCAAATATTTCCTTTTTAAAAAAAAGGGAGGGGAAACATTTTTTCCTTCAAGTTCTCAGTATAATTCTTAATCCTTGGGATCAAATATTTCCTTTTAAAAAATAGAGGGGGGGGAATATTTTTTTTCTTCAAGTTCTCAGTATAATTCCTTGAAAAGCTGCTACAGAAGTGTAGTGTTAGGAGCTAAATAAAACTAAGTAACTGAGACTTTCTGCTGTGAGATTTAAGTCAGTATTGTGGTGTGGCAGACACAAGACACTGCAAGTGTTTGTAGTTGTCAGTGGCCAAGAAGTGGGAGAATGGAAAGGGGGAAGAAGAGAAAATCTCTTCATTTCTGCAGATGCTTTAGCTATTGGAGACAACAGTACTTTAACAGACTGTTCCTCCCCTCTGTTCCAGGAGCAATGCCAGCACTTGCAGGAACAGGAGAGACTTGACAGTCGCAGTCATATCTTTTTATTAGTGCACTGTGTCTCTTAAACTTTGTTTTGCCTACCTTGGAGAGCACTAGAATGGAGGAGTTCATCAGAAAATAAGGTCTCTGGGTGCCCTAGAAACTGGATTGAGTTAGGGCAATATGTACTTGTGTGCTCTGCTGCTGCTTCTCTTTAAGGCATTTCATGTTATACGATGTAAAGCATCAGTGGTTAGTGATGTGTAAGACTACAAGTTGCTATTGAAAAATTAAACCATATCAGTGGTTAGTGATGTGTAAGACTACGAGTTGCTATTGAAAAATTAAACCGTCTTTTTGAGGTGCCTTTAACTTGCAGACTGAAATGCACAGAAGATGGCATGCAATAGCCAGTGATACTCAGGTCTTTTATGTGTATGTGTGTCCCCCAAACACGTGTGCCCTTACTAGTGACAGGTGTGAGTTTTAAGGAGGTGAAATAATTCACAGTACATGATGCACTGTTCACAGAACCTGTAGAAATCCTGCCCAAATCAGGATCAGGTAAAATTCTTATTTTCCTCTGTTAGTTTTTTTAACTGCTTAGGTGAAGGACACAAACACACGTTTAACTTCAACCACGGAATTTAAATTAAACGTATGCTGAACTGGAATCATACAAGAATGGTGTCAGAGTAATTTCTGTTGAGCATATGTATAAATGCATATATACTATAAACCCATCAGTTCATTGATGATTGCAATACAACATAAGATTGTATGCCATCCTGGAACAGTGTTACTCAAAAGAATCACTAAGGTAAAGGATATGTGTGTAAGACATTCATAATATTGTCACACTGACTATAACTCCTGAGGGACAGATTTCCTTTTCTTGTGCATCCTATCTGTACTTTTGCCAACTTATTTTAAGATAGCAATGATTAAATTTAACAGTACTATTACCTATTGACTGGGAAATCCTTCTCTGGACTTTTAAACACACATTTTTCTCTATGTATGTCTACATATCCTCTGTGTGTGAGTATATGCATATGTGTGTGTGTGTATAGCAGCACTTTTAAATATGTTTTTATTTCTATATTAGTTCAATACTGCTTCACTACTTTTCCTTTTACATTTGTCTTATGAAACAGAATGGCATTTTGATTTTACAAAAGGATATTTGTTTGAAAAATCATCTCCATGTAGGCTGCCAAGACAATTAATGCTGCCATGTTTTGTTTGTGTGTGATTTTTATATGCCTATGTGGATACCTTTAGCTAGATAGATGATTTTTATATGCCTATGTGGATACCTTCAGCAGATAGAGACAGCTATATAAAAATCAAACTATATGTATACAATTGCCCACAGAACATGAGGTTTATATAGCAATGTGTCACAGATTTTGTTGGTGAAAAGGAGAAAGTGAGATGGTCTTGCCTCCTGCCATGGCTCTAATCTTTTTGTGAGAAGAACTGGCAGTTGCTCTTTGATTCCTCCTCTCTAATTGTGTCAAAGAGTTTATGTCCCATTTCTGGCAATGAAAGAATAAAAACTGTTAGTTTTTCTATAAGTACATATGCATAAATAAAGAAACAGCCAAAATCACAAGGATTATTTTCAAGTTTTCTTCTTAGTCTTCTTCTTCCTTGAAATGTTTAGAGAACCCTATCAGTCTGTTCGGAGGTGTTAAATACTGAACATCAGCAAGTACAGAACACTAAGCCTCAAAATTGCTCAAAAATAAAATAACCATATGGGCAATATAATTATTCTCATTTATAGATCAGAAAGCTGTAGCTGAATGATTATGGGTTGTACCTAAGGTTGTAGAGAATCTCAGCTGAGCCTGGAACTAAATGCAGGTCTTGTGTGTCCTGTTCTAATGTCTTAACTATGAAATGATGCTTACTTTTCACTCACTGTTCACCTGCAGGTACAATGTACTGTGGTTCAAGTAAGGTTGTTTTTGTGTGTGTGTGTGAGAGTGTTTTAACACTGCATGGTAGTAGGTTGGGAAAAGCACATCAGAAAATGTGTATTTAGTGGGGAGGAAGGGAAGAGAGACTCCTCCGTCTGTTGCAATGATGCAGCATCTAGGATGATATGCATTACTTGAAAAAAGAATCCATTAAGAACAGCAAGCTTGAAAGCCAAAACAAATGACAGGATATGTGAAGGATTAGTCGGATAGAGCATCTGTTATTAATACTGAACAGTGCTTTTTGAAAACAAATGTGAAGCATTAGCATGGTGGTGAGAATTAATTTGAATTCTTTTCCATGAATAAGAGTACAGATTAGAGTCATGCTCTTCTTTATTTAGCAGTAATGTTTTCATTTCTTGTTTTATCTGAAGTCTAAATGCAAATTCAGTTCTAAGTGACAAAGTGATACCTGGAAAGCTGGCTCCTCCTGATCCCCTAGAGGAAAGCACCTCTAGTCCAGCACAGCAGATTCCTTCTTTTATGGGAACTTAACTACATCCTTGATCAAGGAAAGGTAGGCTGGCTAATGCTCATCTATGGTGCAGTAAGCAATGGAAAATTAGCAAGAAACTGTGTATATTTTGAGAGATTTATTGATCTGATTTCCCTGCAGACTTGATTTGTCCATGAAAGCAATCTACCTACTCTCAAGACCCAAGGCATATACACTTGAAGTATAATTGAAACTGGCAATTGTGATAAATACAGACTGTTCTCAGGAGTCTTTCTCAGGTGGCACCAAAGCACAAACGCACCATATTGTGATTGCTGCTTTTCAGCAGCAGACTGGGACTTGAAGGATTTCTAGAGCACTTTTCTTCAAAATCTGCAATAATGATCCATTCCTTTTTAGTCAGAATTTGACAGTTGACAGGGAGAGTTGTGAATGTCACTGTTTATAATTGTAGTGAACATTGAAGGTTGAATACATTTCACACTGAGGTCTGTGCAGTTTTCCCTTGACTACAAACACAAGTTTACCAACAGAGATCAAGCACAGAAAGGTTCAAGCTTAGCTACAAACAATGGAGACCTTCATTGCTATGGCCTGCACTCAGATGACCCTTTATTCAACTTTGTAGCAGCAGCTTTCATGGAAGGATCATAGACCACAATGAATAAGCATATTTTATGAGTATACTTGAGTATATTTATTATCTATAAATACAAATTGTACTATATATTGAATACACTCTAGTACCTCTAGCCTTTTATCTGTTTTGGACACGCAGTGAGAGTGAAAAGAAGCATCTCAGCTGGAACACCAGAGACTGGCTTTCATTTTCTTTTGTGCTGAGAAGCTTGGCTGCCTCCTTCCCTCTCTTCCTCAGCTTTGTTTAGACTGAAAACTGGCACTAAGAAGGAAAGGTGCCTTTCTGTGTGCTAATACTAAAGAAGGTGCGACACAGATTTATCTCATTTGCAACATAAGCCTTCTCTGCTAAAAAAGAAGAAGTCTAATAAAACCCCTCTTTCTGCTTGACTTTATACCTTGCATTATGGAAATGCATTTGTAGATCACATATTTGCTCAAGTCTCTGGCTGTCCTTCTGTGAAGTGAGCAGCAATTCTAACTTGTTAACTTGCAAGTGGAAAGGTCACTTCTCTGTTTCTGATTAGATGGCAGGTAAATGGCAAAGATGGATTGTTGGTGTGTGACAGGAAAGACCAAGCAGCATGTCTTAGCTACTCTTGGGCAGGCAGATGTATTTGCAGAGCTACTGACTGCATTGCCTGGGTTCAGGTATATTGCTTCTGATTCTTGCAACATGGCAAATTCCTAATTGCATTGAAGTCTCTAAATTACATGAACCTAAATGAATTTGAGATTTTACTTAAGAAAATTGATTCAAATAGTTTTAAGGCATGTTGGTATGAACAACTACTAGGAAATACAATGTTCTTTTCTTCATGATCTAAAAATGCTTATCTGAAGACAGAAAATGCCTAAAGGACTGAATTTAAAGTATTGTAAAAGCCTTCTGAGGTTCTGTCTTTCCAATGCATCATTCTCACTAGTACCTGGTAGTGGTTCTGGCAATTGAAACTCAAGTAGACAAATTATTTTGCAAAAATCTATCATCATTCATATTGATATTTTCATTTCCAGAAAAAGCAAGGGTGGAAGAACTGTGGGGCTTTGTACTTTTGACTTGGTTAGTTTGTATGGCTAAATATTGTATGGAAGCTTGCTTAACTTGTGCTGACACTTTCTACTGATACCTAGCTACATTTGGACTATGTAACATGGCACTAGTAGGCCAAAGTACAGGAACAAGCAACATTTTTAAATAAAGAAAAGCTGAAATGGGATGAGATGCAGATTCTTCTGTTAATTATTGGGCTTTAATAGCAGCCATGATAGAAAGTACTACGCACACTCCTCTGTTTTGTAGCACAGTTGTGTTACATTTGGAGCTTTTTGAAGGTGAGACTGTATTACTAATTTTTTCAAGTGGAAGTCATCACTGATGTTTCCCTAATGTCCCATTTGTGCATTTGTGTCCCCTTGGGTTGTTTGGGGTTTTTTGACCCTGTTTACAGGACTTGTTCCTGTAAATCTTTGTGTTTCTACTGCCTTCACTAGGGTGCTCTGTATGGGAACTTTGCAGAATTGCACCCTTTATATCTGTTGAATTATAAATGAAGCAAATTGAAAATAGCATTCTTGCTTTTAAGCATTTCTCACACACTAATTTTTCCCTTTGGCTTTTTCTTGTGGTTAATTCTGCCACCAATTAAGAAATAAATGCAGGCAGCTACTGTCAGATCACTTATAAAAAGAGGGATGTAAAAGGTAATTATTTCAGGATACATGTAACAATTCAGCTAGTGTACTCGTGTCGCTTTATATTGTAATACCTAGAAGAAAGTTATTATAAAGATATGTAAAGACATTTCCTGTCTCAGAGAACTCTAGGCAAGAGGGGTATGTGTGACTTTCCTAAGTTCTCCATGTTATTCTCTTGCCCAGGGTTTATCGTCTTGAAATCTTAAGAAGTGTTTCTCTGTGAATTTTCCTCTTTGTGAATATGTTTGAATAAACTTGATTTATCTGCACCTCAGCTTTTTGACATCTGGACTTTACAGCACACATAGACCTGGCAAGATACTTTTATCACTGTGTCAATTTTATCTGAATGTTGAAGGAGTAAGGATTTTTTGGGTGAGCAAGTATTTTGAATCAGCAGGACAAAGTACATTTTAAATTCATTTGTAATTAATTTTCTATTTCCTAACTTCTAATTTTCCAAGCAGACACCTAAGAGCTTCTTTTTAAGTAACACATGGTGAGAGCAGTTGAGTGTGCTTATGCAAGATTTTTGTGAGGCAAAACCAATACTTTCCCAGCTGGGATCTGCTTTCAAAATATAAATATATCAGAGATACACAAGAAAACGTTTCTCATTTGACAGCAGTAGCAAGCAGGGGGTCTCAGACCATTTGCTGGTGAACAAGATTACATATCATAAAGCTGTCATGAGTTGGCACTAATTTGACAGTTTGTTGGCTCAAGAGACTCCAGCACTGTGAATGCAGGGGATAGAAATGTCTCTGTGATGCCATGAGGTTCACATGGAGGACATTGATGAATGGCAGACAAATTGGATTCCTAAGTAAAGTTGTCTTGTGCTGGGGGTGAGGGGAGCACGTTAAGCCTGACAAATTTTGGTTGTAAAATGTGTAATGGAAGACAACGGGAGAATGAAGATTCCTTAGAAGTTGAAGTGTATGGATTTTTGTTATTCTGTATCTCTTTGGTGGTCCAATATTAAATATTTTAACCTTGAATTGGTCTGCATACTCTCTGCCATTTTACAGAGCTTGAAGTCTTTTATACCAGTCAAAACTTATTAACTGTAAGCTGATAAATTTGGGCAATATTCAGGCTCCCTTTTGTGTCTCAGAACAAATGGAAGGAGAGAGAGTGTGTCTGGGAAAGGAAGTACATGAATGGAGATTATGGAGACTATTCTGGGGAAAAAGTGAATGAGTAGGCAACACTGGGGATAATTTGGGGGAAAAGAAATTGTTCATGGATAAACCTTTAAAAAACAAACCTTTTTTTTTAGAACCATGTTCTCAAGGAATATCACAAGAATATTATAAAAGTCAATTTGCCATGGTTTCCTGCCCATTAGTGAAATAATCACTAAAGTATTGGCTAATGTATTTGTTGCACTTTACCACAAAGTGCCTCATTCATGTTACTCTTGGGCTTATTCTCAGCCTTACCTACTATATGGAATACTAGGAACATTCAATGTGAATTTCTCAATTATTTTTCAGGTGCATACAGAACTGGAGTTTATATTTTTTAAAAAAAATCCCACAAACAAAACAACAGAGTAGCTCAAAAGATATTCTATAGCTTCTGTATTCCTTAACAGAAGTTATTCAGATGATGTTTTCATAGACATTATTTTCTTTGAGTTCCACACACTTGAAATTTTATGTGATACAAGCTTAGCATGGCTGGAGGCATATTTAGCAAGCACTGCAGATAGTGTTTGCTCACAGTTTGGTCATTTTCCTTTGCATGTATTGATCTTTTCTTCTTTTCCCTTTTGCTTGGGGTTTTTTTTTTTTTTTTGTTAGTTGCTCAGCCAAACAAACAAGAAATTAAGCTGTTTTTAAAAGGCTGACATTTGTATTTTTCTCACTGTCTTCATGCTGTGCTATTTTGTACATAATTTGTACATAATTTGCCTATACTCATTGGGCACATGATCAGTCTGCTCTGCACTGTTGTCTGCTCTAAGTTAAATATTGACCTGATGTGCCCTGAGAACAAGACAATCTAGTTTGCACACAAAGACTTACTCTCACATAGTTAAAGGCACCTGTATAAAGTGTAATAACGTATATGGACTTATTTTAGGCATAAATATTCCATGTCCCCCCTCAGCAAGTTTGGCAGGCAATGCAAGGACATAGATTTAGGAGGTCAGTTGTTCTAGTAACCATATCTTGATGGAGTATTTATTATCCTCTCTTAGAGAATTAGCTGGAATTATTGCTGAGATATTTCAAAGTCAATGAGTATGCTTGCTTTCAAACACAGTCATTGTGAGCAACTGAATTTCTATAGTAAATCCATATGTTATTTCAAGAGTGGTTATGTAATTGAAGCAAATGGAAAAATAGCTGAGTGACAGGAGAGTGACTGCAGATGCAGGGAAAGTTCACCTCCACTGAGGCTGCTGAATCTTCTCTCCTAGCAGCCTGAAATTACTTAAAAATCAAGACTATGAGGTTTGTAAGCCAGAAAAGATGAAGGAAACTTAATAAATTCTATTTGATCAGGTTTAGGAAACTTGCCAAGTTTCATCTGTCAATATCCATTCATAATAAAACAGAGACTACCTAGACTAGTCTCAGGAAACTGAACTTGGGGCATAGTCCTTGGGACCTCTCTATCATTAGTCTCTGGTGGAAGATTGCTTTTCAAAGTATTGGGGAGTTACATATCTCTGTGTAGGCAAAGGTCTCAGCCTGACACTTGGACCAGGAGGAAACCTTCAGCCCAGGCACATGAGTGTGGGTTGCCTATGTTCAGCAGAAAAGTTCCACGCAGTTGTTATTGATTTCTCTCTTGCTTTCAGTGTCTGATAAGCTATGGTGAGGATCACAAAAAGGGCAATTGTTTGTGCCTGTTCAATGCCTAAGAAAATCCATGTCTAAGGTGCAATGGGTTGCCACCAAGATTAAGAAATAATGGAAACTAAAAATCAATATTTTCTTTATTTAAATTCTCCCACCTACCTCTGAATCACTATAGTGAATGAAGGGACTGTTCTGTCACCAGGAGTTGATCACTTTCACTTTTCCCAACAGTTTTTGCTGGATGATTGGTTTAGATAACCATGAGGTGAAATTAGTAGTTACGATACATCTATTTAGTAATGCCAGAGGCATTAATTTATGATTTGATGTGTATAAATAATTATTAGGAAAAAGGATAAAATGTTTTCTAAGAGAATCCTGAAAAGAATGAATTGATTTTCAGTCACACTACAGGATATCTTGGGCCAAAATTATTTGACTAACAAAACTCACTGATTATGGGAAGTGAAACAATAGGTGTAAACTACTCAAGGCAAGCTGCTGCTTATTTGCCCACATGCTGGTATTTCATTGTTTGTCTATGTTGCAATATAGTTGAGCTTCAAATGGAAAAACACAGTAGTTTCTAGGCAACAGCTTGAGTACACATGGCTACATGCTGATAATTGGTCACTTGGTAGTAATAGGATATGAATGACACCCTGTGGAAAATGCCCTATTATTTAGTTAGCTAAATGCTGCGAGCCATAAAATACAATAGGCAGAACCATCTATTGTGGACAATGCGCCCTATTATTTAGTTAGCTAAATGCTTCGAGCCATAAAATACAATAGGTAGAACCATCTATTGTGGACAATACAGAGGAAGTAACATTCCTTTGGAAACAATTAGAGATAAAAGTCCTCTTTACTCCTGAAAAGTGCAGAGTTGGGGTCCAGGGGTGCTTGCCACCTTCACAAGCCTGGCTTTAGGCTCTGCCTCCTGCAGTATCACAGATCAGCAACCAGACACTGAAACTGCTTCCAGGTGGAGGCAATTCTTTTAATACCATCTGTCTGTCCAAGTGTCTGAATCAGGAGCTCCAGTAGGACTGTAACAGCCTGGTATGGTGAACTGGTTCTCGAACTGGTAAGATCCTCTTGCTTGGGCAGACCAGATACACTTAACCGGAACAAAATGTACAAGGACCTATCAAAGAAGGAGCAGAACAATAGTACTCTGAGGAAATGTCTGAAAGTCGGTATACAAGCTTGAATATCCAGTTTTGAAAGCTGTCCTTATCTTGGATGTGAGCACCACAGCCCCAGGATCTTTGTGAGAGGAGATACACAAGTTACTGAGTACAAACAAGAGATGGAGTGTCAACATGTTCCTTTGGCCTTTTTTTTCCTACCAGGAAAATTTAGAGTCCAAACCTTTCCATGTAAACTTAGAGAAGAGAGCCTATGGGAAGAATTTAGGCAGTAAGTGAACATGATTCTGTGATGATAATTTTGGCTTAGGTTTCTTCATTGCAGTAACTCCAACTTTCAAAACAAAAATCCCTCTTTGTATCTCGGACTCGGTTTGGTTTGTACCTTGCTTTTCTGTGCATGAGAAGGACATGAATGATGGAGAATGGTCACAGTCACAGAATAAGGAAGCTGTGACAAGTCTGAACATTTTGGCTGAAGAATTTTAAATGATAGAAGGGAATGGATTTAAAATGTTATCTGTAATGGCAAATCTTCACAAAGCCTTGGATACAACAGGGAAATGTTGATTCCGTTATGCCCATCTACTTCAAACAAAAAATGAAGTCATAGAACAGCAGTAGCAACACATCATTAAAATAAACTTTGGGCCAACTGGTCACTTGCACCACAACTTTAAATTATATTTGTAACCTGGTTCCTTTTTGACTGAATAAAATCTTCACTGAAGAAGCAGGGAATTATGCCAATATAAAAAAAAAAGTGCATGGGTGGGGTACTGGAAGGAAGCAATTTTTCTTAATCTGCTGATTATATTCTCATCCACTTGTCAGTAAGTAAACATGCAGCTCACCATCCCCCTTGCTTTTCCTAGTTAGTCAGCTCTGCTTACATCTGTGCTTGGTGTTATGCGTCTATTACGGCTGTTATCTCCTCTTAGGCTGCACAGGATCAAACCTTGAAAGTTCAAGGCATTCCATCTGCCTTCTGTTAATTACCACTTTTATTCCTTATGATTCTGCTTCCTTCTAAAGGAGGTTTTTTAATATTGCTTCTAAAGGACAATTTTCTCTAGTAAGATATGTAAGCACAAGGCATGTATTGATTTTTTCATGACCTTTTCTAGTAATAACATGTAAGAGGTACTGCTACCTTCAAAGCAGAGTGCATCTTCTGAATATCATGGAAGATTAAATATTGTAGTGTGAAATATGTAGTTTGTTTAAAGGCATGTAAATACTCTTTATAGCCCTTAAGAACTTTAGACAAAGATCTGGGGAGTGGGAAATAAAGGAAACATAATAAATTTGAAAAAACCAAAACCAACCACAACAAACCGACAAAACAATCCAACTACAAACTCAACCCTCCACACCAAAATCCTCAACCAAGTACCCCCTATTGTTCCCAAACCCTGAAAATACGAATACTTCAAGTTTGCTTGGTGTACTTGCATGAAATTAAAATCTCATGTATCTGTTCCATGAGACATTGTGCTACATCCTGTCATTTATAACAGTTTTAAGTAAGTGTATTTGCTGATAAAGTCCATCAGTAATTAGAATAAATTCATCAGCATTACAAATACTGTACTGCCGAAAATACTTGCATGTTTTTACTTATTATCCACCTCTCTCTCATAAGAAAACCAGGTACAGGCAAGGAAACTGGCAGGCTAATGCCACTCATGAAGTCTGCTAGGTTGCAGTTCAGGTTGCTGTGAAAAGGCAGCATGAGCCTCTCTGTGTAGCCTCTCTCCACACCTAATCATTTTATTTTGATTACTGATGTCTTCCTTGTGCTGATGTTCAGCAGTGTGTGGCATATGACAAGATGACTGTGGGCTTGCTAGAGAATTGGAAGCTGCCTTTGGGAAGCTGAGGGATATTCTTGCCTTGTGGCTTTGCTGGTGTGCTCTGTCGTGTATTGGTGATGCTCCAGAATCAGATTAAAATTGCTGGGTTGTTACAGGAGCACTGCATTCATCCTAGTAACCTGTTGTGAATGGTTGAGCACCTTGCATAGCAATTGTCATCTGAATTTTCTTGCTTTACCAGTGATGCAGCTCATATTTCTGGTTGAATTGTTGGTTCCAGTCACACAAGTGTTATAGATACAACGAGGCAGGAGTGAAGATCAGACTGAAGTTTTTTAGTTCTCCTGCATGTCTGTTCTTCCTTGCTCTTTCTCTTTGCACCTATTTTTTTCCGTGTCTTTCCAGCCTCAAGCCAACTGGGTGAATTCAAAACTCGGAGCAATGAGCCCACAGAAAGAGTATTGCTCCTTAGAGGCATATCTGGAGTTTGGAAGTTTTCTGTGAAAACTCAGATCTCCACATGCACAGGACAGGTGTGCAGTACCTTCAGAAGAGGAAACCTTGAGACACAACTTATTCTACTGCACTACTTCTAGTCATGCCCTGCAATGTGTTAAGCCTGCTGAATCCCAGGTGTCATCTTACCCTGATTTGCATCTGGTTTCTCTTTAGGCTATTGAACAGAAAAATGCTGAAAATCTTCAGTTAATGAAATACATGAAATACATATCTCAGCCTCAGCACTTTGAGTTTCCCCTGAATATAATCTAGGGAGAGCTGTCTTGGTGAGCAGACCCACTGCACAATAGTCACTGCTAAAGATATAGATCTAATTAGGATGTAGTCCTAATTAGAATGCATTGAAAAAGTTGACCATATGGTGATAAAGATGGGTAAATTGTGAAACCTTCTTCCTAGTGCAGAAAAATACTTTTTTTTTAAAAACAATCTTTAGGGATTCATGGCTGCCAAATACCTTTTTTTGATTAGAAACCTAAGAATGCACCACATTTTAAATCTGAGGACATGCAGTACTTGGGAACACTGGCCAATGTCTGACCTGGAATAGATATGCTCTCTTTCAAAGCAAAGCTGAGGAAATTGTAGAAACCTTTGTTTTGTTTTGTGTAACTGCCTGCACTTACCTGAGGAAATTGTAGAAACCTTTGTTTTTGTTTTGTTTCTAAGAGATGCTGTAACTGTCTGCACTTAGTAACACAGAACCTGAAATCAGTTCAGACAGAATCACTATAAAGCCACCCCCAATCTCCCCATGTACCTGTATTTAAAACAAAAATATTTTACAGGGACCATCATTTAAGAATTCTTATTTTCACTTATTTTGCACCTGCCACTCCCCTTCATCTTTTGATATGAATTGTCTGTTTTGGAAAGTCACAGCTTTTGTGTGAGTGTATTCATGTTCACAAATGCTGCTTTGCTTTTCTAAAAGCCCAAGTAGCAGTGCAGTATGAAACCCTGATTAATGTCAAGATTAATGCCCAGGGTTTTCTAGATACTATTATTTCTGTTACCTGGTTTAGGATGAGCCCTAATTTTCTTGAGACATAGCTATAACTTGTACAATAAAAAATAATAGCCAGAAATGAACAGAGAGGAATTACAGTATTTCACATTTGCCACTAGAGAGCTGACAGCAGCTTCAGACAGGTGGATTTTATCCCCACATCTGCCCGTTGGCTGTTAGCTTTGAAAACACCCTTGTTACAGAAAATGTGGGTGACTGCCCTGAGACTGAGTCCATTTACTGCACTCATTAAATTGCAGTAGAAAATGCACTGTGGAGGCTATTAGAGGGGAAACCACCACCCAGAAGGGTGATTTCAAACCTTCTGCTTTGTCATCTTGACCTCAAAGGACAGAAAGGAGCAATGCAAGTGAAACCCAGTATTTGGGTTTTGTATCATTCTTAGTACCTTGGAGATAGAGACATCTTTTTTTTTTCTGGCTGTAAAGATGCTGCTATATCAAAGCAAGTTTTAGATGGTTGCTTAAGTTAGTCTCATAGTCTGTGTGTGAAATACTGGCATTTTAATCAGAATAATTTTACTGACAAGTAAAATGAAGTACTGAAAGTTAGTTGATGTGCCCCATCAGCATGCCCCAAATCTCCACAGAATGGCTGTGATATAAGCAAAATTGATTGCTGAAGAGTGGCAAGTCAGCACTTGGGTCCTTACAGGTGTCTAGCATGATTTGCTTGTCTTCCCCCACCATGCTCCCTTCTTTCAGCACGTTAACTTTTATTACATATTTGATGCAACTGCTAAAAGCAATAATTTCTTATGATTTGTTACAGGTTTGGGGATATTTCATACAAATATCCAATATTTGAACTCAGTGAAGATAAATATACCAGTAAACTTTATAAATTTTTCTTAGGTGTCTTTCTGCACTGCTAAGTACACTTTAAAAAGAGAAATGTTAATTAACTAATTTGCTCTACATTTAGACTTGCTGGGACTTGTGATTAGAATTGTCATTTTCCTTCTCTTTGATAGTCTATTTCACTTTGATTCTCCTGGGTTAGTACAATGCTTATCTATCTTGCTTTTCATTCCCCTAATGACACATTTAATGAAAATGAAAATTTAGCATAAGTATTTATATTTTAAAAATCATTCTCCCTGCTTATTTTCTGCTAAACCAATCATAAAGATGACTGAGCTACTTGAGTTTCCTTCTGTAATAAATGAGGAAAAATAAATATCTGACAAACACTGTGCCAAATTAATCTCTTCATAGCTCACTCACTTCACAGATGTTATTTCAGTGATGTCCCTAGAAATCTACATGACAGTTAGGTTATGGAACTTTGTCTAATATATTCTCTATAAACCTGCATTAGTTTTATTAATACATGTATTAATAAAATTGTATTATTAAATATAGACTAGCATTTAATGTATCTATTTAACCAGCTAATTATTCATCTTACTGCCAGACAAGTTTCTAAAAATCCTTTCTAATGTCATTGCTTAAACTCTAGCCAAGAACAGACAGTATCAGCCTTTTTACTAATGTCTCCAAGAGTCCTTCAAAGGTTTCCTTTCTCTTGCCAAAAACTGAGGAAAATATATGATGACAATAATTCAGAAACTTCTGTGGTCTAGCTAGCTTAGGCAAACATTTAATTTATAATGCAGACAGGCTAGCTGATGCACAGTCAATCTTGTTTGGGGACATGAGCTGTTGCTTGTGTTTTGGCTTTCTGTAGGTGCTTATACACTTAGTTCCTCTTCTCTGCTCTGGATTATGTTCTCACCTTCCAACAGCCTTCACTTGCTTTATACTCATGGATCCTTTTCTTATTTATGTATCTATGAGTAAATGCAGAAAGTTATTAAGGAAATGTGAGTTTTTTGAAGAAGAGATCTGTACCATGAGCATTTGTGTATGTCCCATGGGGGTAGGTTACGGTAGGGGCAGGTTATCTATAACATGTGGGTATGGATAACTTTCAGATATGCCTAGTTGGGGGTGCAATAGTGCAGACTCAGGACCTGACATTAGCAGGCTGCTTGGAATCCTGTAGTTAGCAGGTACTTGATATTTCCAAACTGTGTTGTGTATTAGATGACTTTGAAGGATTCACGTTTTCCTGCACCTCTTCAAATGAGTTTAAAAGGTGTCTACTAAGGAGTAAATTCAGTTATGTGTTTTGTGTTCATTTTTCATTTGAAAACTTCACTTACTCCGTTTTGTGTTCATTTTTCATTTGAAAACCTCACTTACACTGAACTCAGAAAACAAGCAGGTATATAATGATGAGGAGTCCTGTTATTACTCCATTTGCCAGACACACAACCCTGAGCTAAATTCTGCAAAGGAAATGTTTTATATAGGAACCTAGGCCTTGTGTTCAGCAGTTGTACAAGGAAATGTTTTATATAGGAACCTAGGCTTTGTGTTCAGCAGTTGTATGAGATTAATTTAAAACTTTTTGTCAATCAGTTGGCTTGACTGAATTGAGTGTTTTATGCCATCCTTTTTCTTGTACCTCTCAGTTCTCCTCCAGGTCTCCCCTGTTAAAATGTACAAACAAACAAAGCTAAGAAACTCCTTCTGTCCCAAATTCCCTTCTTGTATCCTAGTGAAGATGCAAGAAAGTGTTGCTCTTTGTGTCTCTCTTATGTGCTACAGAAGATGTTTTTCCTATGAGGAAACTGAGCTTTAAAAGAATTGGAGACAGCTGCTTCATAATGGAGTTGCAGTTTGTGGAGAGGAGTTGGTTAATAGAAATTATCTCTCTCAGCTCCATCAACCTTTCCATTATGAAACTTTTTATTAAATGCTTGTAATGTTGATTGATAGTAAATATTGGATCTCTGTTCGCTGATTTGATGCAAGGCTACAGCACGGGATTTCTCCTGCAGCATGCAATTAACAAGAAAACTCCAGCTCCTTTTCAATTATTTTAACCTGTCAGTCTATGATTCACCATGCTGCTCTTCAAATTACCTTGCCTCTCTGAAATTTTAGTGAAGATAAACAAGTTCCTGTCTGAAAAATTTCAGTAGAGCTCTTAAACGTTATACTCCCTTTTGGTAGCACTGATTTTTCTTTTACCCCTGGGGTCAAAATCAAGTGATAATGTAATGATTTCAACAAGAGAGGCTCCTGATACCTCTTGTAATTTAAAGGTTCTATAAATGCCTTTGAGATAATGACAGAGCAGTTATCAGATGCCAAACAGTCCTGTAGTTGAAGAAAAAGAGAGGGTGCTAAGGAAAAGGTGGAGAACACTGTGCTTAAAAAGGGCCCTTGGAGTTTTTATTCTTTTCCTTAAGAAGCTGAGAAATCTGGGAAAGGTCTGTGCTTTTGAATCACATTCAGTTTTTTGAGACAGGAGTAATAACTTTCAGACAACACAATTTACTGGTTCTTTGACAAGGTCAGAGTCTGAAGACATCTCAGATAGCTGATCCACATAAAATGTAAATCATAACTATGCATATATTGTAAATATGCTCGTAAGTATGTACACGTGTGTAAGTTACTAGAGAGCTCATCATGCTATGAAAGAGATTAATTCTAATAACTAAATTTATGCAAACTATTCACAAATAGGGAATTATACTATTACCCAATAACCCACAGTTGGCTGAAAAATGAAACCTTCTCTCAGAAGTAACTTATGTGACAACAACACAGGTATATAAAGATTGACTCTGTTATTGGTGAATATTAAGAATTAGAGCTGAAGTAATATGTAAAAGAGTTCAAGGCAACCACTTGGTTTCCAAAGGTACTTTTCATTGACTATTGCCCTGCTGACCTGTTCCATGGCAAGAAAAATGATTGATCATTTGCAGTAAAACATGGTGAAAATACCTGCAATCCTCCTGTTCAATTTCACTTGGCCTTCTCAGTAAGACTGTGCTTTCATGCTACATTAATTCTGAACTTAATTGAATGCTGTCATCTGTGTGCCATTTCTCTGCAGGGATTGAGCCTGAAAAAGAGAAAAGCTTTATTGATGGAGTAGGGGAACGTGTTTGCAATTACTTCTTGAAATGAAGAAGTATGCTTCTGTAACAAGTGTGCCCATGTGCTACCTGATCAGACTGATTGTGAAAGCTGAAATAACTAAACTTTTCTTGTATTGTTAATTCAGCTATGCCATTAAATTATCAAAGTATTAACTCATGTTATATGCAAAAACATTTGTTAGGCATATTTCTTTGAATTTGCAGATACTGTTCTATTTGTTTTCATATAGTAATTGTAAGAATCAAGTTGTCAGGTACAGAGTAACACATACATAAAACATGAGCATTTTGGGGTCTGAGTTGTGGATTTTGCTTAAGTTTTGTTTTTATTTCTTGTGGTTTGTAATTTTCCTTCTTGATCCTGAGAATGTTTGTTTTTTATTTCTTGTGGTTTGTAATTTTCTTTCTTGATCCTGAGATTGTTTGCATATGCATATTTTTTCTAAGTGTTGAGAAGGCTGCAGGGTAACTTTAAGCAGTGGTTCCCAAAACAATGGTTAAGTGTTGAGAAGGCTGCAGGGTAACTTTGAGCAGTAGTTCCCAAAACAATGCTTCCTAACAATGTTTTGTTTGAGAGCTGCTGTGGAGCTTGTTGCAGAAATGGTTCCTGTCATACCTCATACACCCAGTCTCCCAAGGGAGATCTCCATTTCCATGATGTGATTTTTGAACTTCTGTTTGGGAAGTAGGAAGTAATTTTTTACCTTAGCTAGCAGATGCAAATATATGTAAGTCTGTGAAATGGGGCAGACAGTTGCTTCTGTGCTACTGTGAACTTTAAAGGTTTTATTTAGATCACATTGAAGTCATGGTGAAATTTCTCTTGTGTAATGCAGATATCACCTTGACCTCTGAAGAACATGTCTTTATATAAAATGTGTTACAGGAGAATCAGGAAAGATAAGAAAACAGAACTCATGGGTTGAGATAAAAATATTTCAATAATTTAAACATAGCAAAAGGTAATAATTGTAACAGAAAGGGGTGGATAGAGGGAGATAAAACTCAAGAAAGACAAGTGATGCACAATACAGTTGGTCATGACTCACTGACCAATGCCAAATGCATCATTGAGCCTTGATTGAGTCCCTCATCTGGGTAACCCCCTGCAGCTTATATACTGGGCCGGATGCTCTGTGGTGTGGAATATCCCTTTGGCCAGTTCAGGTCAGCTGTCCTGGTTGTGCTCCCTCCCAGCTTTTTGTGCACCTCCTCACTGAAACTGAAAAGTCCTTGACTTAGGGTCAGCACCACTTAGCAACACCTAAAACATCAGTGTGTTATCAATTTTCTTCTCATACTGAATCTAAACCACACCACTGTACCTGCTACTAGGAAGAAAATTAATTCTATCCCAGCCAATACCAGGACAGACTTTAGAGTGGTTAATTGTGATTTTCCTTATGTCAATGAGGAAAGATTTAGTGATTGACCAAGCACAGCATTGTAGGTCAAAATACTTAGTTTTGTTCCTCTCTGTATTTATTCAGTTATTTCTAAGCTCCTTCCGTTTACTTGAAAGAAAACTGTCAATGACATTTTTTCTCATCTGCCTTCTATGAAGACAGGCCATAACTCCAAAGACTTGGAACGTGTCACCTTTGCTAAAGCAGAGTCCAGCCTGAAATCAATCTCAGTGGCAAAAACAGAGTTTCTGTTGGTGAGTTTCATTTTCTAGTGAGCAAAAATTACAAAGAGAGTTGTTGAAAATTCATCATTGTAGAGGAGAGTTTGATTCCAGAAAGAATAGAATAATTTCTCCATTTCAACTCCAGCTGGAATTTTCAGCAGAGAAGTAACTGTCCCTCTTAGTTACATGAACACTATCTCCCAGAATAGATTCTGCCAGTTCTTTTTAGGGATTGCAAGTTTTATAGGCTTGGAATAGGTAATTTTTCCTTTCACTTGTACCCAACAGAGCAGAAAATACTGTAAAGCCATTGAATTAATAGGTTATATAACAGCTTTTGTATACTTCTTAAACTCTGTTCTCATCCATGGTCATTGAGCATTGCCCACTTTCTGATTTCTATATACCCTTGGGACATACATTTCAATCCAAGAGCTTGTGATAGAGAATCCTTTACTGGTAAGATTCATGATACACTTAAAGAGACAAAAGAAAGTAGAACAACAGCCCCCATACTTTCTTTGAGGAGGAGCAACACTAAAGATAATTCTGGTTTTGAGGGTATTCTTTTTTGCATAGGAGTGCCCAGGGAGGTAATTTTGCTTTTTATTATATGGTAAAAACCCCCCAATCAAGCCCTAAAACTTTTTCATGCTGAAATGCACCAGGAAACTGAGGTTAGTAAAAGTGTAATATGATTTTGTTAAGTTTGGGGGTTTTTTTCTTTACTAGGGAGATAGACAGGAGGCTTCACAAATTCTGGTACCTGGATCTAAAAGCTCTGTGCTCATCTCCATTGCTATGAAGCATATGAACTGATGTGAACAGCTATTTCTTGGTTTCCTTGACTTCTGTTCCCAGATTCTCATCTTTTCTGATTATGGTTGTTGTGGGAATACAAGTAGTGAGATGAGAATGGGGGAATACCAATGTACAAAAACCCCATTACTGTTTAACAGCACATGCTGAGGTCTCCTTTATGCTGCCTTCAGGCAGGATTGTCTGGCTGCTCAGTTAACAAACCTAAGAATATCCACCAGAGCCTGGGGGTGTGTTGCACAGATTGTCTAAAGGACAAATGGGTGGACAGGTGACAGAGCACATTCAAAGAAATGTGCCACATGAGATTATTTTCAGAGCAGTATCAGTCTAACCAACAGTTTTCCAAGAGGAGAATGGACTTTCGTAACTCACTCAAATGATACCTTCTTCCTCTTTTTCCTTAGCCTTTGCTCCTTCTGTGTGACAGGAATTAGTTAACTTGTTTAGGTATTTGTTGGTAGAAAAACTTATTTTCTGATAGCTCAACTTCCCTTTTGCCTTCCCAATGCAGAAAAGAAAAAGAGCTGTCTTCTACATATCTGGACTTGTTCTCTTTACTTAAACAGAAGGATTAGTCACAATAAAGAAACTTAATGCTTAAGCTTAAATGCAAGAAATAAATCTGTTTAGCATCTGAATAGTATCTATTCCCTTTTCATGTGTATTTCCTGTAGGAAGATATGGATATTGTGTAAGGGTGCCTATAATGTTGCCTTTATAACACAGTCTAATGACTAATCTCGTTGCTGGGATTGTTCTGAGTTATTCGATTTCGATGGAGATTTGACAAATGTCTCTTTAAGGCATGGAGAACTTCCTTAAAAAGGTATTAGGACTATTGTTTTCCACGTTAAAATTTCTCTTATCAGTTCTCCCCACACAGATCGTTAAACAATCCTGGGGGAGGAGGGAAAAAAAGTCAATAAAATGTTAAAACAAGCAAACTCCAAACCCTCCCCCTTGCAGTCTTTTGTGGGTGGAATTGATAGTAACTGTTGAAATCTACTAGAAGATTAATCATTTCCACTTTCTGTAGCAAAGGGGATCAGATATTGCGGGTTGAACAGCATTGCCAGGTTCCATGTAGATGCTTGTAAATAACATAAAAATGAGATGTAGGGATTACTGACTATAAAGTATTTGTGTTACAGGTCTTTTACTCCATTTCCTACCACTTTCTGCAAAGACTGAAATAGAAAGCATCCAACTTCTTTCCTTCTTATAAACACATTTCATTGAGTCTTTTTGTAGCAAGAAGAGATAAATGAGATAAAAGGAAATGAAACTTACTTGGGAGGAGGGAAAGGCTACAAAATCATGATGGACCAGGCATCAGTGATAAATCAGCTTTTGGGAACTGTGGGTAAGAGGAGGACTTAGTCACTGTGTGGCTATTGGGCTGAAAGTCAGATATTGTATATGGCAGTAATTAAAATATTATGTTACAATTCTGAGAAAGGCAATCTGTTTTTCTAATCAATAAATGGTGTCAAACAGCTGTAGAGCTGCAAGTTACAATTCCCCAATCACATGTATGGGGATATTACATTGCAACTGCATAGTTAATCAATTGACCAACATCTGTGAAATGTCTCTTCTGTCAGACACTGGGAGTTTTTCTGTTCAATAAATTCCTGAATAAGGGTGAATGGTGGTTAACTTCAGCAAGGCTCTCAAAAGTGCTAATACAGTTTTGTTCTTACTGGCTGGAAATTATAGTTGAACAAGTGTGTGAATTGGTGCTGTTTCCTTGAGGCCAGTGTTGCATGGGAGGGGATCTGGATTTTTCCAGGAGTGGCATGCACCAATCTAGGAAAAAAGGAAAGGAAAATTATAATATTCAATTAGTTCATGTTTTTTTTCATCAAGGGTATGGCCAAACAACTGTATCATTTGCATCACTGCATATTACTTGAGACAACAACATTGTGACTCAGTAACCAATGTTTCTAAAATACATTGCCAAAGGGATTCACCTTCCAATGTGCTCCCTTAAACAAACTGAAGGAAAATCCCCAATTGATTCACTCATTAAGATATTTACATGGTAGCTGCTGAATTGTTCAAAAAGGCATTTATAGTCTCTGGTTGAATTACCTAAAGTCAATTGAGATATTTAATGGTAAAAAGTCTGTTCTTGTGGTATTGCTCCTGGCTGGTAGAAAGCCAATTAGATTCAAAGAGTGTGGCAATTGGAAAGAGAGATCTGTTAAGGATATTGGTAGCTCTGCTTCCTACAACAAGCAGCTTACACAATGGATCTAAGATAGATTCAGGAAAAGGTCATGGTCAAAGTGTAGGGGAAATGAACAAGAAATTGTGTGTTAGTTAAAAAAAATAAAAATTGGTATTTGCAGAAAAGTAAGTTGTATCTTTCTGCTCAATAGTATTATAAGAGCAGATGAACTAAGATGCCTTAAGGGGATGGATACTGCCTTGATAAAGTAGGTGTTTTAGGAGCATGCAGAATGCTGGAAAACCAATGGCATCCTGTGACAGCTGTATCACAAAATGCCTTGAGTGAAAGGTTCTTTCTACAAGATACTTTTTAGAAATGGAAATCACAGTTAAGCTGGCTGCATTCTAGGCTGTAAGAAAGTGAGTTTGTTTGCAGAGTAGCGGTGCCCATTTTCAGACTGAGAGAAGGTGGTGGAGGAGATTATTTGATAGCATTATTTGGTGGTCATCAGGTAGGCAGGAAAACCTAGTCAGTTCCCTACAATGGGGCACCTCATATGTGCTTATCCCATAACCCAAATGAAGGAATTATGAGAGATGGGCCAGGAAACTTCATGGCCCTTCGCTATGATCGCATGATTGCACTTCCTTGAGCACATCCCTTCACAGCCAGGGCAAGAGGAGACTGCTCTCAGCTCCTCTCGGGGCAGGAGTCTGGCACTCTGCTACAGATTCTGTCCCCAGGTAGCAGTGCTCTCAGTGTTAGGAGGTTAGTATGGAAGCATTGTCAGCAAGATGACAAGATGAGAGAGACCCTGTTGAGCCAGGCTCACTGGTGGGCTTCTGGCCCCAGGGAGCTGCTGGCCCTGCCCCTGCACAGCGAGCTGCTAAGGAAAGTGGCTGAGAAGGCTGGAATGTGTCAGCACAGATGTGCAAGAAGGGGCTGTGGAGGAAGGAGGAGGCAGGTGTGGGAGCTCTCTGAGGAGCAACACACCCACTGGAGCCTTAGAACCTACTGTGGAGGGAGGCAGGGCCTTTGCTGCCAGCTCCCTTGTTTTGTGGTGGATTGGATTG
>NW_008666308.1:1818-8957 GCF_000695815.1 Acanthisitta chloris | reverse complement strand
CAGGGCCTTTGCTGCCAGCTCCCTTGTTTTCTGGAGGATTGTATTCAATCTCATGGTTTAATTTGCTGGGTAAGTACTGGGATTGGCAGGTTTCTTAAATGCTTTTGGTAGACAGATGCTCTCTGCTGCTGGATGCAAAATATGCACTGGGCTCTAGCTGACTGTAAACCCCTCCAGAGCAAACACCCAGTTCCAGGTCATAAAGAAAACTTGAACCACATCAGGCTCTTCCACTGCTCCTCAATACCTGTTCCAGCAACACCAGTAATTGCTTTGAGTGAATATTGGCTTTACACAGAGGAAATATCTCAACAGAATATATCACCTGACTGAAAGAGGCTCGGGAAATAGATTTTTTCACTAAATTAGGATAAAGGGCTTTTTAGATCTACTTGCAATTAGCTCAGCAGCATATTGTTCTTGTAGTGGGTTTGATTTCATATAGACTCCTGAGAACAACTTGAAGTTTTAATTAAATTAACCAATATATTATTGTGAAACTGACTCAACAGCTGAAAGGTATCTGTGAAAATTTTGGGCAGAAACAAAGCATGGTACAGTATGACTATGACTATGGAGGGGTTTGTCTCATGATTGGCATTACAAACCCTGTCATATAATCTGGCTACGCCAGGTGAGATTACTATACATGAGCCAGTTCAGATAACTAACTGTGATGTGCATAAACTTGAAAAGTCAAACCATGGTGACAGCATGGTATATTTGTGTTTAAAAAGTGAATGCCTCTTCTAAGTTGGTGGCTTTTATTTTGAACTGCCTTTTACAGATCATCTGAACAGCATTTATCCTACCCTGCACACAAGGACAGAATAGAATGAATATAGTAGTTGACAGTCCCACCAAAACTGTCCTCACAATTTTTTTGTTAGGAAGAGGTGCACAGAACCTCATCATCTTCTGACAGCTGCAGCACTTCAAAATATGAAGACAAAATGGAAAAAGAAACTAAAGAGTGATTGTGCAGGCTGCCACAGAAGACAGAGCTGGAAGTTTGTTCCCTCAAACTTCCGTTGCCACTTCAGAAAATCATTTAGGCCTGATTCTCAAAAGAACAAAAAGCCTGAGCCCCCATGACTTTAGTAATCAATAATCCTTATGCTCCTAGATACTTTCAGGTTTGGACTTTAGTCTCTCCTTGTGCTTGTTCCTCACCTTATCTTACTGGGTTGTTAAATGCTCAAAAGACCCTGAGGCACTATGACAATCAGGGAAAAGATGCTAATGCTACAGGAAAACTAACCTCACTTACCATCTGCTGTCCCATCAGCAATCTCATAAGCAAAGGCTATTTGTTCATTTTCTGGGAATCTTCTGTCTATAAAGCACATGTTGTATACATATTATGCACTTCTCAGGGGCTATTTGTTCATTTTCTGGGAATCTTTTGTCTATAAAGCATATGTGGTATACATATTATGCACTTCTCAGAGTTCTTTTATATTTTGGGGAGCAGTATACAGTATACGTTCAAACTGGGCTATTTGTTCATTTTCTGGGAATCTTTTGTCTATAAAGCATATGTGGTATACATATTATGCACTTCTCAGAGTTCTTTTATATTTTGGGGAGCAGTATACAGTATACGTTCAAACTGGTTCTTAGATTCTTTTATATTTTGGGGAGCAGTATACAATATACATTCAAACTGATTCTTAGAATAATTTGGCTTCCATCAAACTATGTTCATGTTATAAATAACTTATGAACACTTGAAACCTGACCTGATACATTTCCACAGGCATTCACAAAAGAAAAATCTGACCCTGCTATTTGAAGGTTCAATCGGATGCGTCTCAGAATGAATGAAGCCTTGTCTTTTAGTGCATCACCAGTACTCCTTAGGTGATTACTCTGAAGGATATTACAAAGCTGGCATGATTGCTGGAAATTGCCTTAATATAATAAAATCTTGTTTCGATTTTTTTTTTAAATGTGAGGAATTTTTTTCTTTTTCCTCTGAAAGACAATGTACTGAGTTAAAGTGATGTTGTAAGGTCTTGATACTTTTTCTTTGGCATACAGTGCATGTACTGGTTAATCAAGGTTGCCCTCAAGAAGCAAAGTGAAGTCTTTCAGAGGCAATATTTATGAAGGGGCTTTCACTCTGCTGTAATTGAAATTAATGTTGAGTCATTCTTTCCAGTAACTTCATGAGCAGACAAATGCGAGTTGACAGAGGGATAAGAGGCTCTCAAAGAGATAGCTCAAAAGGTGGCCAGGGTTATATATCACTTCCTGAATTGATAATACAACTGCTAATTGATCTAGAGATGCACATGGAAGTCATGTAGAAAAAGCATGTCTTCATTTTTGTCAGGACCTGCTATTTGCAGAGGGTGAGTCAAAGAGAGCAGGTAGATGAGTTTAGGATACTTATTTCAAGGTTAAAGTGTACTTCCCATTAAAGTATACAGTAGCTGTATTATCTTCATATAAAAGGCTAAAGCTGAGCTTGGATATTATCTGCAATAGGTTTTATAACGTGTTATCTACATTTTCTTGTTATATTGTGTTACTAATTCATGGTATTTAGTCATATTTTGCGAGATCTGTTTGCAGTAGATCTCAGCAAAACATCTGCCCTCTCCTGGGACAAAATAAAGGATCAAGAAATACATTGGAATGGAACATAAGACATTTTTGCCATAGAAATAATTCAAAGGAGAAAATTCTGGATGAATTCTGATCTATCTAAAGTCTCCATATCCTGCAAACATGCATTTAGTGCTTAATCTTGGGCATATTAGTCTAATAATCTTGAACACCTTTTGGCACTTTTCTACGCTAGATGGTGCAGAAATAAGTGCTATAAATTAAAAAACTGAACAACCCAGAGCCTGCTTAAAACAAGTAAAGGAGAACATGGGATAAATACTGGGAACTTAAAGATCCTTGGTTTATTTTTTTGTTTGTTTGCGTTGGGATTTTTGGTTTGGGTTTGTGGGGTTTTTTGGATTTTTTTGGTTTGGGGTTTTGTTTGCTTGTTTGTTTAGCCAGTAGTCATTCCAGACATCTAGGTTTATCGAAACCTGGTAAGCTTATATTGTCAATTGGAACTAATTCTAAGTGGTTAAAAAACTGTTTTCCATTAAGAAGTAACAAAATCCTCCAGAACTACTTTTTCCTTATTTCTGAGGCATGAAGTAAACTGAAATTTTTTATTTGTTAAGGCATTGGTATGAAGCATACTGGTAAACAGACACTCATTGAGTAAACATAATAATACTAAAAGATCTTGAAGTTCAATTTTGCTTTCAATTCCTTTCAGTTTTTTGGTCAGCTGATGGTTTTCCATCACTGAGATCTCTGGATTTATTTGCAGTTTTCAGAGAAATATTTCTTGTTATTTTTCCAGTTCTATTTAATTTCTTTCTGTTCCTGAACAAATGCTATGAAATGCACAGACTAATATTCACAGTTATTTTGACTGAGGCATGCCAGAAATTTGTTGAAGCAGGATGAGGAATAATGATGATAATGGTGATGATAATAAAACAACAACAACTACTACTACTTTTTCCATTCTCCAAAACTTGATATTCCAGTCTTACTGTGTTATTTATAATATTGCTTACTTTGCTTCTTGATTATCTCTGGATACAGAAGAAGGGTTTTTGCTGAGCTAGCAGTTAGTTGTTATGCCACTTTTCCTGGCTGTTGAAGTAGAACCCGTAAGGTAGCTGGAATTGGAAAAAAGCTGGTGTCCTCCTCTCAGTTGTGGCAGCTGGATGTGTGTCACTGCTACATTATTCCTGCTAGTTTCTTACGAGTCCCTTGTTACTCCTTCTGAGCTCCTTGAGGCTTTTCTGGTTTAAACTTTGTGTCCTCTCCTTGTTTCTTGTGGTACACAGTCAAATATCACTACTGTTGCTTGGCTGGGATTTAACCACTTATTTTCTCCTTCATTTTCTGCCACTGGTAACTGCATGCTCCCAGTTATTCTGTAGCAACCAGATTATCTTTAGAACGTTTTTTGGTGGATTATCCTCTAACTCCACCCATTATTTCTCCTATTCCCTAACATTCTTGGAGGAGCACTGTTTCTTTTATATGTTGACATGTCTTTCTACCTTATGACCTTACTTGGTGATATCTTCCCCTAACAGAGGAGAACCATCTGGATCTTCCCAGGCCACAGAGATTATCTGTCTCTCTACTTCTTGTGCCTTATCTGCAGTTCCTTTGAAATTTGGCACTAGGTGGGTGCAAAATGCAACTGTGCCAAGAGTGTTTATATCTGTGTTGGGAGGTGGTATAGGTAAGCTTAATAGCACTTTTAGCATGTTTTATTGCTCTGGTAAAGAGCCTGTCATCAGATGCTATGCAGTGTGGACAGACTGAATCAAACTATCTTACCAGTCATCAGATGCTATGCAGTGTGGACAGGCTGAATCAAACTATCTTATCGTACAGGAGTAGTCTTTCTATCATGGGTTTTATTTGGGCTTTTTTTCCTTTACCTTCAAGAGAACTTGAATCAAAACATGTGATTTACAGTATAGTTTTTCACAGTTTTGTATTTTCCTTATAGAAATTTGGGTTCTTGGAAAATGGTCAGGCAGAATATTATACTGCCATGTCTCTGATAACTATTTATACATATGATTATTTCAAAAGCATACCTCTTCCTGCAATTTCCTCAAAGAGAATATTTGGTTACAACCAGCACTGTGTTGATTTTAGGCTTGTAATAAATTTTTTTTCCCTGGGTGTAATATATACAGAAAAGAAGATAGGCATAGTACATTTTTCTTTTCCTGTGCCTTGTGTTATCAAATACCTTGCAAATTGAGTTTTATAGATGAAGTATGAAGTATGCTTTTAAGCATTAGTAAGACTCACATCAACCAAAGGGATAAAATCTTGCTTATTAGCTGTGGAATAGAAATGGGCACACAGACTAATTTTTAAGATATCTAAATAATTGCATGTGCACTTATTTCCTGTCAGTGCTGGATTTACTGATTTCTTGTGGCATTGTTTTCATTGGCACAGAGATGTCTGAGGAATTTAGCCAGTACATCAATTTGCTCAAACAGAAAATTTTGGGCCTGTGATTGTCACAAACTCAAAACTTTATGGTGTGAGACAAGACCACAAATAAATAATATTTATCATTGCAGTGAGTACCATAGACTACAAGGAACCTACATGGGGATTTTGAAGGAATGTTTTCTTAGTGAGAGATTTTGAAGGTATGCTAATTTAAGATAATAATATTTTCAAAGCCCACTGTAAATATGCAATTGTAGTGACACACAAGGTTTGATCTGCTCTGTATGGATAGAATATGTATAAATTAGTACATTAAGTAGCAAGATTATCACATGCCACCCCAATAGCTGAGTATTAATATATATCTGCAATGAGTGATTTATTTGGACATACATTTACTAGTTAAGAATAAGGGCTATATTTGCCTGTGCTGTCATTGGCTATGCCTATGTCTATCTGTGTGTCACATGAGCTGCCTGCCACCCCTTGCTTTGGTTGGGCTGCATTGTAATTTGATGTTTGCTAAGTGTTTGGCTGTGCACAGTGTAATATTTGTCTGTGATTCTCCCCTGGGGACCCAGACTATCAGTGCAAAGCCATAAGCACTCCAGAAGCAGGGGATATGTGAGTAGTGGTTGAGAGTATAATTAGAAACCTTTTTATCTGGTGGGAAGTGCCCCAAGAAATAATAGTAAACTTTGTATATAAACCTGATCATGCAGTTTTGAGTTCAGCATTTTCTGAATCCTGGATCAAGACTCACAAAGTAACAGACATGATTTTGTACAAAAATAAATATGCACACTTCATGGATGCTATGGATGCAGTTGTTTCCATCTGAAAGTGTTTTGCTGCTGATTTTCACAGCATGTCTTCTTGGGGTAGCTAAAGTCTGGGGTTTGTACCAAGTATTAGCCAGGCCAATGCTGCCTTATCTCAAGTCATGGAATTGTTCCCATCTGAATTGAGCAAAAAAGGGTGAGTGAATGATATGAAAACTGCATTGCTGTCCAATGAGGTGGGCATGATTGGCTGCCTTGGTGGCTGCAAAATCTCACATCTCATACAGAGCACAAGCAAAGGAGAATTACAGCCATTCAAAACCTTTTTGTCAATAGCTATAAACATCTGCTTTAATAAGAACTTGGTGCTATTATTAATCAAAACATGAAATAATAGAATGGTTTTAGCAGTACCCAGGGCTAGAATTTTACTCTTCACTGTCCCCCTTGTGTCACATTTAATGATTGTACATCCAAATTAATTTTGCCACTGAATGAAATTCAGCTGAATCACCATGGTGAAAATCATTTTGCTGAGAGTGAGTGTAGTCCTGCAATCTCCTTCACCAACTCTAATGCTGGAGCAGTTAAGCCTAGGTTCAAGGAGGCCTTTTACTGAGCAAACATTGGTCTCCCAGTGTTATTTTTTGGTGACATGGTACCTGGCAGACAATCTCTTTGTTGAACATATCTGCCTTCTGACTACTTGGTCGTTAAACTTGATGCAAGAGAAGTAGCAAAGTTGGGGAATCAGAAAAATGGAGTCTATCTTCTTTCTGCAATGGTCTGCAGGTCCCCCAAATTGTGCCTACCAGGAAACTGTGACCTCAGAAATATTAGTTTGGTGGCTGTGGGATGATCTTGCTGACCTCTTTGGAATTTCTATTTTATTCAAATAAACTTTATTCAAGTAAAGTTTCACAGGTCTGTTGCTCTTTCTAGAGCAAAGATGTCTATGGCTGCCACTTTTGTGTCCCTTATAAAAGTTTGGGTTTAGATCTTTCACAGATAAGAATCTGTTCTTCTGATAAATCTTACTTTATCCAACTTGCCCTGGTCTGAAATGCTGGAATGGAAGAGGAACACAGAATTTTCGACAGTCTTTTCAGTTAGATACTGGTGGTGGATTGAAACTTAATTGCCTCTGACTGCAGTGCTGTTTTGCCAGGGAAAAATTGGAAGATGTTGAATCTTAAGAATATTTTTCCTTTCATAACCATATAATCTGTTCTGGACTTATACGATCAAATAGTATGCATTAGGGCACTAGTGCTTTTTTCCCTTCTTTGATGTAATCACCTATTTGCTATATAATCATTAATGGGAAATCCTATTACCTCA
>NW_008666308.1:1434-1765 GCF_000695815.1 Acanthisitta chloris | reverse complement strand
TACTGAATAATGTATTTTTACTGTAAAGTGACATCCATGATTTGTAAAATATATAAAATGGGCCTTAGGTTTTTGTCATAGTAGAAAATATAAGGAGAAAGGTTTGTGTAGTCTTTATTGCCTTTTCACAGATTATGGTAATTAAGGGTAGATTTCTGGACTGTGTATGAATTTTAATTGCATAACAAAAAAACTTTCTGATATTAAGTAATTTGTATTGACAAGAGCTGTTTTACCCATTTTCATGGAGTTCTTCATCCTACATATATAAGTTTCTTAGGTCTTGCACGTTGAGTTTGCACTTCATTGCCTTAGGCAGTATGTATTTGTA
>NW_008666308.1:0-1401 GCF_000695815.1 Acanthisitta chloris | reverse complement strand
GAGCTGAAGGACTTAAGGTCTACCCAGCACAAATGCAAAGGGTTGCACCAATGCTGAAAACCTAGTGGTGTCCAGTATTCTGTGATGATATCAAGCTTCCCATTGCATTGCGTGGAAAACAGGAAGGTTTTTCAGTAGTATGTCACTGTTTGTGTTGGCATAGCACAGGGATTTGCCTCAGCTTTAACTACAGAAAGGAAAGAAAGAAAAGCCCATTTCATGGAACCGTATGCGTCCAAGGTCCTCATTTAAATCTGCCACTCTCATAGAGCCAAACTGCATGACAATCAGCAGCACATCACAAGGAAATTCATTGCCATGCTGTCTATCACTGTGGGCTTTGCCAGAAGTATTTGTCTCTTAACTGTCTAATAATTTATAAAGGGCAATAAAGCTGTGTTGGAGAACTCTGCAGCTGTGACATGTTATGTCAGGCTAGTGATGATTTACTCCACTTGCCATACTGGAACACTGCTATGATACAGTATCTGAGTTGCTGCTACAACACACGTAAGCACCTAGATCATGTAGGGTAGTATAATTACAAGAGGTCATTTCTGGAAGCATCTGTGCAATTATATGCTGAAATAAGATCCAGTCTTCATTCCTTTTACTAAACTCAACTGTTGGCATGGCAAGGGTTGAGAATCAGGATCATGGTTATCCAGTGACTGTATAAGAAACAAACTTTGTCCTGTGTCCTCCAGCCTGCTGGCTACCATGTGCTTTCATGGGAGATTTTAGCTTTACTAGAAGCTGTCCAGTGACATTATGTGTGGTTGCAGTTCATGAACAGACTTTTTGGCTGAGCATGCTAGCAATAAAACTCTGCAGCTGATCATCTTTGTCCTCAGCCTACAGAGACAAAAAGTAGTTGCATATGACTTCCTTGAATAGAAAGAAAATGAGACCCTCAAGTTATAAATGAACAAAGTCCAAAGCACCCACAAAAACTATGAAATTGAAAAATAGCAGTATTGGACCCAGGTCAAAACAAACAAAAAGACAGTTTACCTGGTGAGATCTTCCAAAGTGTGTGCTGCTGTTCCTGTTTGCTGCCTAGCAACAAGGCCAGATTTAAGAGTAGGAAATTATGTGCCTGTCTAATTTATCAAGAGTATCTCTCCACAGAAAAAAAAAGAAATAATTATAATCCTTAGTAATAAATTATAGAGGAATATTAATTATTGTAATAAGTTGCTTTCTGTTAAAAAAGGCAAATTGACAAATGATGAAGCCTATACAGGAAGAGCAGCAAAAAGTTTACTTTATGTTCTAGTGAAGACAAGAAAATAGGCTATAAGTTCCTATACTGAGTAGGATTAATATACTGCTGTAACACACACAAGCTAGATGTGATTCTAGCCCTGAATGAGGAATATTTATTATAATTTATTATAA
>NW_008666307.1:29825-30183 GCF_000695815.1 Acanthisitta chloris | reverse complement strand
GTGAAGGTAGTAAATGCCACATCTGCAGCAAATAATGAAATATCATGCAGACAACCAGTATCTGTAATACAGAGCCAACTAAACGAGTCTCAGTGCTGGAAGCAATCCAGCTGGACACGAGTAAATTCAAAGCTCATTATCCCAGCACAGTAGCTCAGTTACACTGCTTCAGGTTGTCCATACAGTGATGCATTGCCAGAGATTGTTATAGTCATTCGAGTTACCCCCAAATCAGGAAACTCTGTACAACACACTGTTGCCCAAACAGCTACACATATATCTAATAATTATTTAGGAAGGGTGGGGGAAAACACCTGATGATGAGTTTTTGTGTATTGTGGCAGTGATTAGTCTATTA